>NW_026871753.1:0-47525 GCF_028564815.1 Eubalaena glacialis | reverse complement strand
CTCCAGGTTCAAGGGAATCTTCCTACAGCGAAAACATGCATGGGAAACCCAGAGGATGGTACACCATGTGATCGGGAAAGGTTTCTAAAGCGCACCTCATTTTTCATCTCCTGGTGCTCGGGCTCGCCATTCCAGCCGCTGTACTGACAATCTGCCCACTTGGAGAATCAGCACCTTTAACCTCCTGTTTCGTACAGTTTGCAATTTGTCCGAAGGATGAAAGAGAAGTGGGGGAACCAATGAGAGACTAGCTCTAGGTGTTGGGACAGGCACATGTCACTCTAATTTCCCATCAGGGAAAAGAATTAACCAGAGGCTCAGCCTGCCCCCCGGAACCACAATAGGGCCGCAAGCAATCCTGCGGTTTTACGGCCAGCTCCCAAGTAAGCGAGTCGAAAAATGGAGCTCAGGGGAACTGCGGTTCACAAACATTCAGAGTTATAAATGATAAGTATCGTCCAAAAATATATTGAGGGAAGGCAACGAACAGGATTTGAAAGCAAGGCAGAATTGCAGGAAACAGATTTCAGGAGGTAGATTCCACTTGCCTTTAAAACACATGAAATGCGGCAAAACTTTGACAATGATGCTGTTGGCCAAAAAGGGCATATGCGTTTTTTCCTAAATATATTCAGGAAAAAAGCCATACACCCTTTTTGGCCAACCAAGCAAGCGGGAAATGCAAATCAGCACTTCAAAGAAGTCTCACTTCCCATCGGTCAAAAGTGCCATCCTGAAAAAAGTGTAAAAACCAGAAATGCAGGATAGGCCATGGAGAAAAGGGAGCCTTGTTACGCTGATGGGTGGGATGCAAATTGTCAACAGCCCCTCTGGAGAAGTGTATATTGTGTCCGGAAACATCTAAAAAACACAGCTAGAGAGCATAGGGCACTTCCACTCATGGGCGTATAAATTGGGAAAACTAAAAATCAACAACACACAGGCACCCCAAAGTTTAGGGCTGCTCTGTTTACAAGAACCTCGACTTCGGTACACCTTAAGTATCCCAGGAAAGCGAAAAATGGATAAAGAAGTTGTGGTACTGATGTACAATGGAATATCACTCAGCCATGAAGTTAATGTCATAAGACTAGTAGCAGCAGAATGAGTGGATTTAGGTACGATGCTTTTAAGTGAAATAAGTCACACAGAAAAAGAAACTTATCATAAGATATCACTTAGAGAGGGAATGTAAAAATCGCTACACATGAACTGAATTACAAAACAGAACAGAGTCACACATTTAGAAAACACACTTATAGATGCTAAAGGAGAAAGGTGGGGTGGGGTGATGCATAAACCGGGAGGTTGCAATTCACACAGATAATGTTCCATAAACAAAATATGTTATCGGCAAGACCTACTGTATAGCTGACAGAACTGGACTCAGCACACTTTTGTCACTGGAAAAGAATATATAAGACTGGTAAGAATCTGTAAAATAATTTATTGATATATCTCTTTAAGTGAGTCAAGTGGATAGATGTAGAGCAGCAAGAAACACAGTATTGAAAGTCAGCTATACCCCATTATAAAATTAAATAACAAGAACAAAAAAAAAGACAGTGAGAGAGAGAGATATTCTTACAAAATTTGTTCAGGGGCTGTGATGCAAGCTGGACTGACCACATCTAGACACACAGTTGGATGGGACCTAAGGCTCTACACTCGTGGGTCTGAGATGCTTGATGACGATGGGACAGCAAGGGTAGCCCTTTTAGAGTAACACTGCCTGATCCTCATTCCATGGGTCCCATATCTCCAGGTGCAGCGGACCCTTCCTACAGCTAAAACATGCATGGTACATCTGGAGGATTGTACACCTTCTGATCGGGAAGAGTTTGGAAAAGTCACCTCATCTCCACGTCTCCTGGTATTCGGGTTCCACCCTCCAGCTCCTTTCCTTAGAGTCTCCCCACTTTGAGAAGGCAGCACACTCAACAGCCGGTTTTGCACAGCTTGGAATTTTCCGGGTGACGAAGGGGAATGGGGGGATGGAATGAGACACAAGCCCTAGATGTCTGGACAGGCATATGCCACTCTAGTTTCCTAATCTGGAAGAAGAATTTCCCTATCCTTCAGGTGCCCCAGTAACCGGAATGGGTCTGTAGAAATCCTGCCCCTTTGTGGCTGCTTCCCTAAACAGCAAGTTGGAAACTGGTACTCAGGGGCACTGCAATTCACAGACATGCAGGGTTGTAATTGACACCTCTAATGGAGTCATTTCTTCAGCCAAGTTTTCGAAAAGGACTTGTAAGCAAGGCAGAATTGCAGGAAAGGGATTTCAAGAGGTAGTTTGCACTCGCCATTAAAGCACATGCAAAGCTGCTGAATATCGCCAATGATGCAGTTGGCCAAACAGACCGTATGCGTTATTCCTTAATATATTCAGGAAAAACCCTTACTCCATTTTTGGCCAACAAAACAGGCGGGCAATGCAAATCAATACTACAAAGAGCTATCACTTCGCACCAGTCAGAATGGCCAACCTCCCAAAGTGTAAAACCTGAAATGCAGGACAGGGCGTGGAGAAAAGGGAACGCTGACAAGCTGATGGTGGGAATGTAAATTGCTAATGGCCGCTCTGGAGAAGTGGATGGTGATTCCTTAAAGATCTAAAAAACAGAGCTTCAGAGCATATGGCACTTCCACTCCTGGGCCTGTATCTTGGAAAAAATATAAATTGACAGGACCCAGGCACTCCAACCGTTATGCAGCCCTGTTTACAAGAGCCTCTACTTGGAAGCTACATAAAAGTCCTTGGAAGGAAGAATGGATAAAGAAATTATGGTGCATATGTACAATGGAATATTACTCAACCATGAAATGAATGAAATAAGGCCATTTGCAGCCACTTGGAAGGACCTAGATACATTCATACTAAGTGTCATAAATCAGACAATGATAAATATCATAGGATATTACTTATCAGTGGAATCTAAAAATTGATTCCAAGGTACTATCCTACAACACAGAAACAGAGTCCCAGACTTAGAACACAAACTTATGGTTACCAAACTGGAAAGGTGTGTTGGAGGCATAAATCATGAGGTTGGAGTTAGTATATACATATTTACAGAGAGAAAACTTGTAATCAACATGGACCTGCTGTAGAGCGCTTGGAACTCTTCCCAGCACCCTTTAGTAACCTCAATGGGAAAATAATTCTAAAACGAATATATAGTCATCTCTGTATAAATGAATCATGTTGGTGTATATCAAAAACGAACACAGCATGGTAAATCAACTATACTGCATTATAAACTTAAAATTAAATTACAGAAAAGAAAAATGACCACTAAATTCATTTAGTCGCGGTGAACGTGCTAGTGTCACATCCCTGGACACAGACCCAATTTTGTCCCAAGGCTGGACGGTTGTGGGCCTGAGGACCTCGGGAAGATATGCCAGCTAATTCGCCCCCCTTGAACCTGTAGTACCTGGTCCCCTTTGCATGGGATCACAATCTCCAGATCTAAGTGTGCCCTCATACTACTAAATCAACCCTCTGACACCCAAAGGATGGTGGACTCTCTGGGCTGGATGACACTTGGAAAATCACCTGGTCTCAACATATCCTGGTGTTTGGGTTCCGACCTCCAGACTCCTTCATTAGGGTCATCCCACTCTGCAAGACAGCACCCTCAACAGGTGATTTTGCAGGGGTTTGTATTTGTTCGGGGGATGAAGGGTAAGGGGGAAGAAGGAATGGGACAGAAGCCCTTACGTGTTTGCTCAGGCACATTCCACTCTAATTTAAAACCCAGAAACAGGACTTTCCCTACATCTAAGGTTTTGTCAGTAACCAGACAGGGACAGTAGAAATCCTGCCGCCTTCTGTTTCCCATAACAACAACTCTAAAAACTGGACCTTATAGGCACTTCATATTCACAATGCCTGGGGAGCTGTAAATGACAACAGCCCTCAAAAAATGTCTTAGGGTAGGTAATCGAGATCGACTTCAAAACAAGGCAAACTTTCAATAACCATTTTCAAGGGGTAAATTTTACTCACACTGTTCAAAAAAAAAGAAGCACATATGAAGATGCTCACCATTGCTTTAAGTTAGACAAATGTAAATCAGATGTACAAAGAAGTATCACCTGGAACCACTCAGAAGAGCCATCAGCACAATGTCTACAAACACGAAATGCTTCAGATGGTGTGGGAAAAACAGAAACCTACTACTTATTATTATTTTTTTAATCTGCGTTGGGTCTTCATTGCTGTGCGCGGCTTTTCTCTAGTTGCAGCAAGCGGGGGCTACTCATCGTTGGGGTACGCAGCCTTCTCTTTGTGGTGGCTTCTCTTGTTGTGGAGCACAGGCTCTAGGCACACAGGCTTCAGTAGTTGTGGCATGTGAGCTCAGTAGTTGTGGCTCGTGGGCTCTAGAGCACAGACTCAGTAGTTGTGGCGCACGGGCTTAGTTACTCTGTGGCATGTGGGATCTTCCCGGGCCAGGGCTCGAACCTGTGTCCCCTGCACTGGCAGGTGGATTCTTAACCACTGTGCCACCAACACTACGCTATTGGTGGCAATGCCAATTGGTAACAGCCACTATGGAGCACAGAATAGAGGTTACCAGAGCAAGGGGAGGCGGGAGGGATAAATTGGAAATTGGGATTGACATATACACACCACTATATATAAAAGAGATAACAAATAAGGGCCTACTGTATAGCCCAGGGAACTCTACTCAATACTCTGTAATGACCTGTACGGGAAAGGAATCCAAAAAGGATTGGATATATGTATAACTCCTTCACTCTGCTGTGAAGCAGAAAGTAACACAACATTGTAAATCAACTATACTCCAAAAAAAATGAAATTGAAATGAAATGAAATAAAATAGAGCTACCAGACGATCCACCAAGTTCACTCCTGTGTGCATATCTGGAGGAAAGCATAAATCGAAAAGACACATCTTCCCCAATGTTCACTGCAACTCTCTTTACAATAGCGAAGACATGGAAGCAACCAAAATGTCCATCAACATATGAATATAGGTAAAGAATATGTGGTACATATGTATAATGGAATATGACTCAGCCATAAAATAGAAGAAAATAATGCCAATTGCAGTAACATGGATGGACCTAGAGATGATTGTACCAAGTGAAGTAAGTCAGACAGAGTAAGACAAATGTTGTATGATATCACTTCTAGGTGGAACCTAAAAATTGATACAAATGAACTAACTTACAAAACAGAGGCAGACTCACAGACTTGGAAAACAAACTTATGGTTACCAAAGGCAAAAGGTAGGGGGTAGGGATAAATCAGGAACTTGGGGTAAACATACGAATACTACTATATATAACATAGAAAAGCAACAAGGACCTACTGTATAGTACAGGGAACTCTACTCAATATTCTGGGAATACCCTTATCAGAAAAGAATCTGAAAAAGAATGAATATCTGCATATGGGTAACTGCATTACTTGCTGTGCAGCTGAAATGAACACAACATTGTAAATCAACTATACTCCAATAAAATTTAAATTACAAAATAAAGAAAATCACCTATATTTCAAAAGAAAAAAAAGAGTTCCCATATATTTTTATGGCTTGATAGCCTACTTTTTTAGTGCTCAATATTATCCCATTCCCAGAATATATTAATACTATATCATTTCATTCACCTATTGGAGGACACCTTAGTTTCATTCACATTTTGGCAATATTGAATTAGGTGCTATAAATATCCATAGGCAGGTTTTCGACTGGAAGTATGTTTTAAACTACTTTCAGTAAATATCCATGAGAACACTTGCCGGATTGTACAGTAAGGGAATGTTCAATTTTACAACAAGTGTCAATCAGACTATGAAAGTAACTGTATTATTTTTCATTTCCACCAATAACAAATGACATTTCCTATTGTTCCACATCCCCTACAGAATTTGTTCTTGTCATTGTTCACATTTTACCCATTCTAAGTGTTACATAGTGGTATGTAATTGTATTTTTAATTTGCTTTTTCATGGCAGCATGTAATCTGGATTATTCATCTGTATACTTATATGCATAGTGTCTATTTTCTTTGGTGAGGTGTCCATAAAGTATATTGGTCCATATTTTATTTAGGCTGCTTTCATTTTTTTCTACCCAATCTGTATTTGTTTTATTTATTTTTGTGCCTTATTGCATTAGCAAGAACTTGGAGTAAAATATGGAAAAGGAGACATGAAAGGGGACATCCTTGCTTTTACCTCAACTTAGTGGAAAAGCTTCATGTTTTTGACCATTAATCATGATGTAAGATAAAAGTTTCCTGTAGATCTTTGTTATCAACTTGAGAAAGTGCCAGTCTATTTCTTTAACTGAGAGTTTTTATGAAGAATGGGTGTTAGATTTTTTTCAAAGGTCTTCTGAATCTATTGATATGCTAATGATTGTCTTTAGGGTGTTGATATGATGGATATAATTATTTGATTTTAGAATGTTGAACCAGCCTTGCATACCTGGGATTATTCCCTCTCATTCATGATATAAAATTCTCTCAAAATATTGTTGGATTTGATTTGTTAATATTTTGTTGAGGATTTTTGCATTGACGTTCCTGAGAGATATTGGTCAGTTTTCTTTACTATTCATATGTTCCTCTAAGTTTGGATGTTGTGGATTTAGTGTCAGACATTCATTTGGGAAGATTCTCAGTCATCTTTAAAAAATATTTTCTGTTCTTCGTTATCTTTATTCTCCTCCTGCTATACCCGTTACGTATAGGTCACAGCATTTTTCATTTTTCCACAATTATTGATTACTCTGTTCTGTTGACTCCTTTCCTGCCCATTTTCTCTTTTCTTTTGAGATTTAAAGGTTTCTCTTGATAAGTCTTCAAGCTCACAGATATTTCTCCTCAGCCAGCTCTTTGACTGCTAAAGCAAAATACAAGAGACTTGGTATTTTATAAACAACAGAATATTTTTGTTTTCTCATAATTGCTGAGGCTGAAAAGTTCAAGAACAAGTTACCAGGGGCTTCCCTGGTGGTGCAGGGGTTAAGAATCTGCCTACCAATAAAGGGGACACGGGTTCGAGTCCTGGTCCGGGAAGATCCCACATGCCATGGAACAACTAAGCCCGTGCAACACAAATACTGAGCCTGTGCTCTAGGGCCCACAAGACACAACTACTGAGCCCGTGTGCCACAACTACTGAAACCCGCACGCCTAGAGCCTGTGCTCCGCAACAAGAGAAGCCACCCAATGAGAAGCCCACGCACCGCAACAAAGACCCAATGCAGCCAAAATATTAATTAATTAATTAATTAATTTTTTTAAAAAAAGAACAAGTTTCCAGCTGGCTTAGTGTCTGGTGAGGGACCAATTTCTGGTTCATAATGTGGGTCTTCCCGCTCGGCAATGAAATCATGTAATGGGCATAAGATCTTCTGTGTGCTACATTTATTAGGTCACTAATCCCATGTTTGAGGTCTCTGGCCTCATGACCTAATCACCTCCCAAAAGCCCCACCTCCTAATACCATCAACATGGGAGCTGGGTTTCAAAATTTTTAAATTAGAGGTACAAAATGTTTACACCATAACAGGGACCACAGAGTTACCTGATTTTTCCTTTCATGTTAAAGGTTTGCACATTTATATTTATTGTATAATCCCAAAACCCTTGTTTTTTTTTTAAGATTCTTTTCCCATAAACGTCAGTGCAGACCATTGAGTAGAGGTCCCTGTGCTACAAAGCAGGTCCTTATCAATACTTACCTATTTTATATACAGTAGTGTGTATATGTCAGTCCCAGTCTCCCAATTTATCCCTTTCCCACTTATCCCCTGGTAACCATAAGTTTGTTTCTATATCCATGACTCTATTTCTGTTGTGTAAATAAGTTCATTTGTACCTTTTTTTTCTTTCTTAGATTCCTCATATAAGCAATATCATATGATATCTGTCTTTCTGTGTCTGACTTGCTTCACTCAGTATAACAATCTCTAGGTCCATCCATGTTGCTACAAAACCCTTAATTGTTAAGGATAACTCTCAAGTTTTTCCAGTATCATCAGCAATTCTTTCTGGCAGACATGTGATAACACTTTTTAAACAGGGATATTGAGACCAAGGCGCCTGACCTGCAAACAAACAAAACATCATTTGTATAGTGAAAACTTTGCACATCAAAGGATGAAAGCACTTGGTCTAAATCCCTTTGCACCCACTGCTGACAGAGGGCAGAGGAGTTTGACTCACTAATCTTCCTTACGTGTACTTCTTCCTAATGGGGTAGTCCATCTAAAACTTATAAGAAGCGGGAATGCATCATGGAACACACCAATCTCTACTACAGATTCTGAAGCAGCAAAAAAAAAAAAAACAAACACATGATGAATCCATCCAAAGGGTTCTGCCCACATTGTTACAATAGTTTCCCTCACACTGTGAACCCTTTTCAAACCCTATCACTTGAACCTATTTTTATTTTTTCAACAAAAATAATGTTAATCGGCAGTCACACGCTCCAGTAATATTACACTATCCCTTGTGCAAGTATGTAGGGATTTGAGGAGCTATGGGAGGCTATCAGGAGAGGTTGCCTAGAGTAATTAGGACATTTCATTTAATGTTGGCTGTTCTCCCTAAGATGTCTGCTGTCCTCTTCTTTTTGTAGCTACTAGCATTGAGAAAGTGACCAAGATAAGGCCCTGCTCTTTTACTGCCCATGAATGCAGCTGTGATTAACCCCACAGACCTTGGTGCTTCCAGAATCCCCTGAACCTACTGACCCTCCATGCATGGCATGACATAGATAAGGATGGTGACGTGTATACTTGTATAGAGCGTGCTATAAAATGTTCGACTCTTCCCTTCCTCATAATTCCAAAGAATAGATTTCTTTGGATTTCTGCTTAATGCTACTGGAGTTGGTACATAAGTTGAGGGAGGTATCAGGGCACACCAAAAGAGAGGATAACTGCACAGAAAATACAAGCAGGTACATTTCTGTGTAGTTTCAAGCAGCTTATTTGCTATATCAACCATGGTGACACGTTGACCCTTCCTCTTTCTACTAGTAGTACAACAAACATAAAGGATATTTAGGCTGCTTGTTTTATCCCCACCTCTCACAATTGATCTGCATTCACATATAGGACAATGAAGGGCTCTTTCTACCATCTTAACCAATACTAGAGAACTAGAAAATGTCCAGATTTTTCTGGGGATTATTTTCGTATTCCCCAATCAGGCCCATGAAGGAATCTTACCTATTGTGTTTAATGAAGTCATATCTCTGACGGCATCCCATCATCAACAAAACTGGAAAGAAATTTGAAGGGTCTTAGATTTTACCATATTTGAAATTCCAATATTTTAGCCTGACAAGTTTTTGGATTTTAGAAAAAAATTAATGAGACAAAAAATCATTTTTATGACACAAAAAGACAGCAATAGTTTTATATTTTTATCTGTTCCACTGGCACACAAAAGTCTCATGGGGTTATGTAAAGCAGTCCTGTTGGGTGCTGTGCATGGTGCAAGTATGGATTAAAGCTTAGGAATCTTAAGCTTCAGTCACCTGAAACCTTTAAATTAGGATGCACACAATCCTGTCCAACATATGAACAGAGCAAGACACTGTCTTTATTTTATTTGTCAGGTAAAATTAATCTGTCTTTTGCCCCAAGGAGAGAAACAACTGGCATCTTCCATCAATGTGTTGTACAAAAATCTTTGAACAGAGAGTGCAAGCAGAGGCTGATACAAGATGTGAAAAAAAAAAAAGAGAGGCCCTTGTGGCATTTTCTCCTAACTTATTGCAATCTCCCATTTAAAATGTGGGAATAATCAATCTTCTGAGGAAAAAGGCCCAAGGAAGGTTTTTGCTTCTGTGGAATAATGGGATTGCTTAAGATTTCAGGAGGCAAGACGAATTAGTGAGAATGACCATGAGAAATCAGAGAAAAGTCAGAGCCATGGATGAAGTGATGTTTACCTCTGTGAATCAATGAGAAGTAGGAGCAAATGAAAAGAAAGCTGAATACAACATTTTCTGAATAAATGTAACCTTTCAGCTGTCATAGAAAAATTAATACTCACTATGATACAACATATTTAGTTTACAAAGTTAACTTAAATTTAAAGCTTAATAATTGGATTTATTGAAGAAATGAAAACATATTTGTGATTTAGAATAAATAATGTGTTCTGCTACAGATAAGAAGACTACATAAATAAAAAGAAATAAGACTAAATAAATAAATAAATAAAGAGGAAAATAACAAATTAGATGTTATTAACATTAAAAACTGACACTCATCTAAAGAAAGAGAAGGAGAGACAGAAAGAGAGAAGAACTCATATCAAGCATATATTAAAAACTCCTAAATAAGAAGTCTTCGGATGTTAAAAAAAAAAAAAAAGAAGTCTTCAATAAGAAGATAATGTAATAGCAAAAATGGGGAAAATATACCAAAAGATATTTCATAAAAGAGAGTACAGAATGTTGAGTAAACATATCAAAAGATGCTTGGCTTCTTAGTAGTCAATCAAATGCAAAAAAGCGATACCTGGAATTATCACTCACCAACCAGAAAGTGCAAATGAAAATGACAGGTATTATCAAGTTTGACAAGAATGTGTATAATCCTTGAATCTCATTCACTGCTGCTGAGGGTGAAAAATCATACAAATGTTTTGAAAATGTTTAGAAATATCTAAAAAGATAAACACATGAAAGCTATGACTCAAAAATTTTATTACTACATGTATACTGAACAATAATTTACACACACACCACCAAAGCTCAAGCTCTAGAATTTATATACCAGTGCTATTCTCAATAGACACAAACTGAAAATCACTCATATTGTAATACACATTGGAATAAATTAATTAATAGTTAAATATTTACACTATGGAATCCTATGCAACAGTGGCAATGCATGATCACAACAACAGGCAACCATATAGGCATATTCACAAACAACATAAAATAAAAAAGTCCAATCCAAAAGTGATTTTACTGTGCCATAACATTTATATAAAATACAAAATACAGGTAAAGTGATCTTTTTGTTAGATACCAGAACAATATTAAACCTTAAGGGGAGTCATTAGAATGGGACCAGGGGGCCTCTGAGTATCTGGTAATTTTCTGTGTCTTTACCTAGAAGCTATGTATAGAGTGTGTTCAGATTCTGAATTTTCTGAAATTTGTCATTTCCTTACAAACCATGCATGTTTTTAGTTGTTTTTTATACATAACAAAAAGTAAAAAAGATAGACTAGGGAAGGTAATTATATTAGCACTTTAATATCCATGCTTTTCAAGGTGGAAGTGAAAGGTATTAAATACTTGACATTGTGATTACTTCTTAAAAGTAAGGTGAAAATTTGAGATTAATAAATAAGACATACTTCTTCATATATAATCCTCAAAGAGGAGGGGTAGAAAGGAGTATTATTTTTTTTAATTTAATACAGAATCGTTAAGACAGAAAATAATGAAAACAGACTAGGTTTAAAAAAGAGCACACTGGACTTCCCTGGTGGAACAGTGGGTAAGAATTTGTCTGCCAATGCAGGGGACAGGGGTTCAATCCCTGGTCGGGGAAGATCCCACATGCCGCAGAGCAACTAAGCCCGTGTGCCACAACTACTGAGCCTGTGCTCTAGAGCCTGCAAGCAACAACTATTGAGCCTGCATGACACAACTACTGAAGCCCATGCACCTAGAGCCCATACTCCACAACAAGAGAAACCACTGCAAGGAGAAGCCCGTGCACCACAACAATGAGTAACCCCTGCTTGACACAACTAGAGAAACCCTGTGCAGCAACGAAGACCCAACACAACCAAAAATAAATAAAAGTAAATCTTTTGACTTCTGAGATGATTCACTCACGTGGCTGTAGGTAAGAGGCCTCAGTTCCTTGCCACATGGATCTCTCCTTAGGGCTGCTTGAGCGTCCTCATGACATGGCAGCTGGCTTACCCGAGGATGACTGATCTAGCAGAAACCAAAGCAGGAGCTGCAATGTCTTTTATAACTTTGGAAGCTGCACTTTGTCATTTCTGCAATTTCTTATTGGTTAAACAGCCAGCCCTTTTCAAGTGCAAGGAGCCACACAGGTACATGAAGACTGGGAGATAATTAGGGGATAATTAGGGCCATCTTGGAGGCTGGCTACCAAAGTGGCTGACTAGCCGAAGACTGAATTTTGTTTTCTTCACTTCTGGAGAGAAAATGGTCAGTGAATCTCATTGGTGGTCTTTGAGATGTACCAAAGCTACCTCTTGCTCTCACCCCCAGCCTTGTGGCTGACAGGGTCTTGGTGCTCCGGCCGTGGGTCAAGCCTGTGCCTCTGAGGTGGGAGAGCCGAGTTCAGGACATTGGTCTACCAGAGACCTCCGGCACCTTGTAATATCAAACAGCGAAGGCTCTCCCAGAGATATCCATCTCAACGCTAAGACCCAGCTCCACTCAGAGACCAGCAAGATCCAGTGCTGGACATCCCATGCCAAACAACTAGCAAGACAGGAATGCAGGCCCACCCATTAGCAGAGAGGCCGCCTAAAATCATAATAAGGTCACAGACACCCCAAAACACACCACTGGATGCGGACCTGTCCACCAGAAAGACAAGATCCAGACACACCCACCAGAACACAGGCACCAGTCCCCTCCACCAGAAAGCCTACACTACCCACTGAACCCACCTTAGCCACTGGGGGCAGACACCAAAAACAACGGGAACTACGAATCTGCAGCCTGCAAAAAGGAGACCCCAAACACAGTCCCCAAAGCCAAATGAGAAGACAGAGAAACACACAGCAGATGAAGGAGCAAGGTAAAAACTCACCAGACCAAACAAATGTAGAGGAAATAGGCAGTCTACCTGAAAAAGCATTCAGAGTAATGATAGTAAAGATGATCCCAAATCTTGGAACTGGAATGGAGAATAGACAAGAAACGTTTAACAAGGACCTAGAAGAACTAAAGAGCAAACAAACAATGATGAACAACACAATAAATGGAATTAAAAATTCTCTAGAAGGAAACAATAGCAGAATAACCGAGGCAGAAGAATGGATAAATGACCTGGAAGATAAAATAGTGGAAATAACTACTGCAGAGCAGAATAAAGAAAAAAGAATGAAAAGAATTGAGGACAGTCTGAGACACCTCTGGGACAACATTAAATGCACCAACATTCGAATATAGGGGTCCCAGAAGTAGAAGAGAAACAGAAAGAGACAGAGAAAATATTTGAAAAGATTATAGTTGAAAACTTCCCTAATATGGGAAAGGAAATCGTTAATCAAGTCCAGGAAGCGCAGAGAGTCCCATACAAGATAAACTCAAGGAGAAACATGCCAAAACATATATTAATCAAACTATCAAAAATTAAATACAAAGAAAAAACATTAAAAGCAGCAAGGGACAAACAACAAATAACATACAAGGGAATCCCCATAAGGTTAACAGCTGATCTTTCAGCAGAAACTCTGCAAGCCAGAAGGGACTGGCAGGACATATTTAAAGTGATGAAGGGGGAAGAGCTACAACCAAGATTACTCGACCCAGCAAGGATCTCATTCAGATTCGACAGAGAAATTAAAACCTTTACAGACAAGCAAAAGCTAAGAGAATTCAGCACCACCAAACCAGCTTTACAACAAATGCTAAAGGAACTTCTCTAGGCAGGAAACACAAGAGAAGGAAAAGACCTACAATAACAAACCCAAAACAATTAAGAAACTGGTAATAAGAACATATGTATCAATAGTTACCTTAAATGTAAATGGATTAAATGCTCCAACCAAAAGACATAGACTGGCTGAATGGATCCGAAAACACGACCGGTATATATGCAGTCTACAAGAGACCCACTTCAGACCTAGGGACACATACAGACTGAAAGTTAGGGGATGGAATAAGATATTCCATGCAAATGGAAATCAAAAGAAAGCTAGAGTAACAATTCTCATATCAGACAAAAAAGACTTTAAAATAAAGACTATTACAGGAGACAAAGAAGGACACTACATAATGATCAAGGGATCAATCCAAGAAGAAGATATAACAATTGTACATATTTATGCACCCAACATAGGAGCACCTCAATACATAAGGCAAATGCTAACAGCCATAAAAGGGGAAATCGACAGTAACACAATCATAGTAGGGGACTTTAGCACCCCTCTTTCATCAATGAACAGATCATCCAAAATGAAAATCAATAAGGAAACACAAGCTTTAAATGATACATTAAACAAGATGGACTTAATTGATATTTATAGGACATTCCATCCAAGAACAACAGAATACACTTTTTCTCAAGTGCTCGTGGAACATTCTCCAGGATAGATCATATCTTGGGTCACAAATCAAGCCTTGGTAAATTTAAGAAAATTGAAATCGTATCAAGTATCTTTTCCGACCACAACGCTATCAGACTAGATATCAATTACAGGAAAAAATTTGTAAAAAAAATACAAACACATGGACGCTAAACAATACACTACTTAATAACCAAGACTTCACTGAAGAAATCAAAGAGGAAATTAAAAAATACCTAGAAACAAATGACAATGAAAACATGAAGGCCCGAAACCTATGGGATGCAGCAAAAGCAGTTCTAAGAGGGAAGTTTATAGCAACACAATCCTACCTCAAGAAACAAGAAACATCTCAAATAAACAAGCTAACCTTACACCTAAAGCAATTAGAGAAAGAAAGAAAGAAAAAAAACCCAAAGTCAGCAGAGGAAAGAAATCATAAAGATCAGATCAGAAATAAAGGAAAAAGAAATGAAGGAAACAACAGCAAAGACCAAAAAAACTAAAAGCTGGTTCTTGGAGAAGATAAACAAAATTGATAAACCATTAGCCAGACTCATCAAGAAAAAAAGAGAGAAGACTCAAATCAATAGAATTACAAATGAAAAAGGAGAAGTAACAACTGACACTGCAGAAATACAAAGGATCATGAGAGATTATTGCAAGCAACTATATGCCAATAAAATGGACAACCTGGAAGAAATGGACAAATTCTTAGAAAAGCACAACCTTCCAAGACTGAACCAGGAAGAAATAGAAACTATAAACAAACCAATCCCAAGCACTGAAATTGAGACTGTGATTAAAAATCTTCCAACAAACAAAAGCCCAGGACCAGATGGCCTCACAGGCAAATTCTATCAAACATTTAGAGAAGAGTTAACACCTATCCTTCTCAAACTCTTCCAAAATATAGCAGAGGGAGGAACTCTCCCAAACTTATTCTATTAGACCACCATCTCCCTGATACCAAAACCAGACAAAGATGTCACAAAGAAAGAAAACTACAGGCCAATATCACTGATGAACATAGATGCAAAAATCCACAGCAAAATACTAGCAAACAGAATCCAACAGCGCATTAAAAGGATCATACACCATGATCAAGTGGGGTTTATCCCAGGGATGCAAGGATTCTTCAATACATGCAAATCAATGTGATACACCATATTAAAAAACTGAAGGATAAAAACCATATGGTCATCTCAATAGATGCAGAAAATGCTTTTGACAATATTAAACACCCATTTATGATAAAAACCCTCCAGAAAGTAGGCATAGAGGGAACTTTCCTCAACATAATAAAGGCCATATATGACAAATCCACAGCCAACATCGTTCTCAAGGGTGAAAAAGTGAAACCATTTCCACCAAGATCAGGAACAAGACAAGGTTGCCCACTCTCACCACTATTATTCAACACACTTTTGGAATTTTTAGCTACAGCAATCAGAGAAGAAAAAGAAATCAAAAGGAATCCAAATCGGAAAAGAAGAAGTTAAGCTCTCACTGTTTGCAGATGACATGATACTATACATAGAGAATCCTAAAGATGCTACCAGAAACCTACTAGAGTTAATCAATGAATCTGGTAAGGTTGCAGGATACAAAATTAATGTACAGATATCTCTTTCATTCCCATACACTAAAGATGAAAAATCTGAAAGACAAATTAAGGAAACACTCCCATTTACCACTACAACAAAAAGAATAAAATACCTAGGAATAAACCTACCTAAGGAGACTAAAGACGTTTACTCAACAAACTATAAGACACTGATGAAAGAAATCAAAGATGACACAAACAGATAGAGAGATATACCATGTTCTTGGATTGGAAGAATCAACATTGTGAAAATGACTATACTACCCAAAGCAATCTACAGATTCAATGCAATCCCTATCAAACTACCAATGGCATTTTTCAGAGAACTAGAACAAAAAATTTCACAATTTGTAAGGAAACACAAAAGACCCCGAACAGCCAAAGCAATCTTGAGAAGAAAAACAGAGCTGGAGGAATCGGGCTCCCTGACTTCAGACAATACTACAAAGCTACAGTAGTCAAGACAGTATGGTACTGGCATAAAAACAGAAATATGGATCAATGGAACAGGAGAGAAAGGTCAGAGATAAACCCATACACATATGGTCACCTTATTTTTGATAAAGGAGGCAAGAATATACAATTGAGAAATCACAGCCTCTTCAATAAGTGGTGCTGGGAAAACTGGACAGCTACAGGTAAAAGAATGAAATTAGAAGACTCCCTAACACCATACACAAAAATAAACTCAAAATGGATTACAGACCTAAATGTAAGGCCAGACACTATAAAACTCTTAGAGGAAAACATAGGCAGATCACTCTATGGCATCAATCACAGCAAGATCCTTTTTGACCCACCTCCTAGAGAAATGGAAATAAAAACAAAAATAAACAAATGAGACCTAAGGAGACTTAAAAGCTTTTGCACAGCAAAGGAAAACGTAAACAAGACGAAAAGGCAACCCTCAGAATGGGAGAAAATATTTGCCAATGAAGCAACTGACAAAGGATTAATCTCCAAACTTTACAAGCAGCCCATGCAGATCAATATCAAAAATACAGACAACCCAATCCATAAATGAGCAGAATACCTAAATAGACATTTCTCCAAAGAAGATATACAGATTGCCAACAAACACGTGAAAGAATGCTCAACATCACTGATCATTAGAGAAATGCAAATCAAAATTACAATGAGGTATCACCACACACAGGTAAGAATGGCCATCATCAAAATATCTACAAACAATAAATGCTGCAGAGGTGTGGAGAAAAGGGAACCCTCTTGCACCATTGGTGGGAGTGTAAATTGATACTGCCACTATCGAGAACAGTATGGAGGTTCCTTAAAAAACTAAAAATAGAACTACCATATGACACAGCAATCCCACTACTGGGCATATACCTGGAGAAAACCATAATTCAAAAAGAGTCATGTTCCACAATGTTCATTGCAGCTCTATTTACAATAGCCAGGACATGGAAGCAACCTAAGTGTCCATCAACTGATGAATGGATAAAGAAGATGTTGCACATCTTGAATATAAAATGGAATATTACTCAGCCATAAAAAGAAATGAAATTGAGTTATTTGTAGTGAGGTGGATGGACCTAGAGTCTGTCATACAGAGTGAAGTAAGTCACAAAGAGAAAAACAAATACTGTATGCTAACACATATATATATGGAAGTCTAAAAAAAAAAGAAAAAAAAATGGTTGGGAAGAACCTAGGGGCAGGACAGGAATAAAGACGCAGACACAGAGAATGGACTTGGGGACATGGGGAGGGGGAAGGGTAAGCTGGGACGAAGTGAGAGAGTGGCATGGACTTATATATACTACCAAATGTAAAATAGATAACTAGTAGGAAACAGCTGCATAGCACAGGGAGATCAGCTCGGTGCTCTCTGACCACTTAGAGGGGTGGGATAGGGAGGGTGGCAGGGAGACGAAAGAGGGAGGAGATATGGGGATATATGTATATGTATAGCTGATTCACTTTGTTACAAAGCAGAAACTAACACACCATTGTAAAGCAATTATAGTCCAATAAAGATGTTAAAAATAAATAAATAAATAAATAAATAAATAAATAAATAAATAAATAATTTATGCCCCCCCCAATTAAATCTTTTCTAAAAATAAATAAATAAAAAAGAGCACTCAATAACATGGTAACTCTAAACCTAACTATCTTCAGTACTATACTAAATTTAAATGGATTAATATCTCCTATTAAAGTGTATTTTTTTTAATATTATGTGCAACTAAATTTTTTTCACAATATACAGGTAAAATAAAAGAATTACATTAGAAAGGAGAAAACATTCCATGTATTTAAAAACAATAAAACATTAAGCATATAATATGCATCTTAGATAAAGTAGTCTTTAAGTTCAGAACAATTTGTCATTATTATAATTAGTATTATTATCCCAATTTCTTAAAAATATTTCAATACTTTTTCTATTTGAAAAAATATTTTAATATTTTTTTCTTCACTCTTTTGTGGTCTAATACAAGTATTTAGTAAGTATTTAGGTGCTAACATAACCTAAAAACATATGTAGTTTTTTTACAGCCGAACAAAACTGAATCAAGAAGAAACAGATAACTTGAACATACTGAACACTAAAAGCAAAATAGAATCTGTAATTTAAAAAAACTCCCTACCAACAAAAGTCCAGGATCAGATGGTTTCACAGGCAAATTCTACCAAATATACAAAGCAGAACTTACACTGATTCTTCTCAAACTCTTCAAAAAGACTGAAGAGTAAGGAATACTTCCAAAGACATTCTATGAAGCCACCATCACCCTGATATCAAAAACAGATGGGGGGGACTTCCCTGAGTGGCACAGTGGTTAAGAATCCGTCTGCCAATGCAGGGGACATAGGTTCGAGCCCTGGTCTGGGAAGATCCCATATGCTACAGAGCAACTAAGCCTGTGTGCCACAACTACTGAGCCTGCGCTCTACAGCCCACGAGCCACAACTACAGAGCCTGATAGCCACAACTGCTGAAGCCCACACACCTAGAGCCCATGCCCTGCAACAAAAGAAGCCACTGCAATGAACAGCCTGCACACCACAACGAAGAGTAGCCCCCGCTTGCCGCAACTAGAGAGAGCCCATGCACAGCAACAAACACCCAATGCATCCAAAAATAAAGAAAGAAAGAAATTTACTAAAAACAAACAAACAAACAAACAAACAAAAAAACAGACGGGGACTTTTCTGGTGGTCCAGCAGTTAAGATTTCGCCTTCCAGTGCAGGGGGTGCAGGTTCGATCCCTGGTGGTGGAGCTAAGATCCCACATGCCTCACAGACAAGAAACCAAAACATAAAACAGAAGCAATATTGGAACAAATTCAATAAAGACTTTAAAAAAAAAAACACAGAGAAAGACACTACCAAAAAAGAAAATTGCAGGTCAATATCTTTGATAAATATACATGCAAAAATTCTCAACTGAATATTAGAAAACCGAATCCAACAACACATAAGAGGATCATACACCATGACCAAATCTGATTCACCCCAGTGTCACAAAGTTGTTTCAACATATGCAAATCAATCAGCATGATACACCCCATCAACAAAGGAAAAACACAGAACAAATGATCATCTCAATAGATGCCGAAAAAGCATTTGAAAAACTTCAACATCCATTCATGATAAAAACACTTACCAAAGTGGGTATAGAGGAAACATATCTCAACATAATAAAAACTATTTATGACAAACCCACAGCCAATATAATACTCAATGTTCATAAGCTGAAAGCCTTCCCACTAAAATCTGGAACAAGACAAGGTTGCCCACTCTCACCTCTTCTCTTCAACATAGTATTGGAAGTCCTAGCCACAACAATCAGACAAGAAAAAGAAATAAAATCTAACCAAATTGGAAGGGAAGAGGTAAAGTTGTCATTATATGCAGATGACATGATAATATATATAAAGGAAACCCTAAAAATTCCACACAAAAACTACTAGAACTGATAAACAAATTCAACAAAGTAGCAGGATACAGGATTAACATACATAAATTGGTTGCATTTCTTGGTTTTTCTCTCTTTCTTTTTTTTTTTTTCATTTATTTTGGCTGCATTGGGTCTTCATTGCTGTGCACGGGCTTTCTCTAGTTGTGGCCAGTGGGGGCTAGTCTTCATTGTGGTACGCAGGCTTCTCATTGCAGTGGCTTCTCTTGTTGTGGAGCATGGGCTCTAGGCACGCGGGCTTAAGTAGTTGTGGCACATGGGCTCAGTAGTTGTGGCTCACGGGCTCTAGAGTGCAGGCTAAGTAGTTGTGGAGCACAGGTTTAGTTGCTCCACGGCATGTGAGATCTTCCTGCACCAGGGCTCAAACCCGTGTCCCCTGTATTGACAGGCAGATTCTCAACCACGGAGCCACCAGGGAAGTCCCTGGTTGCATTTCTTTACACTAACAATGAAATATCAGAAAGGAAATGTAAACAAGCAATCCGTTTTTAAATGGCATCAAAAAAATAAAATACTTAGGAATAAACCTCACCAAGGAGGTGAAAGACTTATATGCTGAGAACTACAAAACATTAGTAAAGGAAACTGAAGATGATTCAAAGAAATGGAAAGACATCCCACGTTCTTGGATGGGAAGAATTAATACTGTTAAAATGGCTATACTAGCCAAAGCAATCTACAGATTTAATGTGATCCCTATCAAATTACCCATGACATTTTCCCCAGAACTAGAACAAATTATCCTAAAATGTATCTGGAACCATAAAAAGTCAGAACTGTCAACACAATCCTGAGGAAAAATAACAAAGCAGGAGGCATAACCCTCCTAAACTTCAGACAATACTACAAAGTTACAGTAATCAAAACCACATGGTATTGGCACAGAAAGAGATACATGGATCAATGGAATGGAATAGAGAGCCCAGAAATAAACCCACACACCTATGGTCAATTAACCTTCGACAAAGGAAGCAAGAATATACAATGGGGAAAAGATAGTCTCTTCAGCAAGTGGTGTTTTGAAAGTTGGACAGCCGTATTCAAATCAGTGAAGTCAGAACATACCCTCACACCATACACAAAAATAAACTCAAAATGGCTTATATGCTTAAATATAAGATAGGACACCTTAAAACTCCTAGAAGAGAACATAAGCAAAACATTCTCTGACATAAATCATACCAAAGTTTTCCTAGGTAGTTCTCCCTAGGCAGTACAAATACAGTAAGTCACCTACATACGAACCTTCAAGTTGCAAACTTTCAAAGATGCAAACGTCCATTCGCATGTCCAATCATGTAAGTTAGTTCACGTGTCTGGCATACATTGTCGTGTGTGTGCATCCTCTATATAAGTGGTTGTGCTTTTGTGTACTTTACAGTACTGTATAGAGTACAATAGTACAGTACCTTTATTTCAAGCCCAAGATGTCTGGAAGCGAGCGTAAAAGCAGCGGTGATGTAGCTGGTACTGTTAAGAAGCGCCAAGCGATAATGATGGAAACAAAAGTGGAAGTAATTGAGAGAGTGGAGCGAGGCAAAAAGATGTTAGACATCGCTCATTCTTATAACATGAATCATTCAATCATTGGCACGAATCTAAAGAACAAGGACAAGATCATGGAACATGTGAAGTCTACTTTGCCGACGATGTTGACAAAATATCGAAGAAGCATGGAAAAGTGACGGAGGAGATGGAGAAACTTCTCAGTGTGCGGATGCAGAATCAACATCCGCGCTGAGTCCTGCTCAGCTTAATGCTGATTCAAGAGAAAGCTGAAAGCCTTTATGAAGACTTGAAGAAGAAACACGGCAAAGAATCAGAGGGCACATCTTTTAATGCCAGCCATGGCTGGTTTCA
The DNA here is from genome assembly GCF_028564815.1 of Eubalaena glacialis. Lineage (NCBI taxonomy): Eukaryota > Metazoa > Chordata > Mammalia > Artiodactyla > Balaenidae > Eubalaena > Eubalaena glacialis. Next base: position 25,811 of record NW_026871753.1, on the reverse strand, counting down.
TCGGTTCAAGGCTAGAGCCAACCTTCACAATGTAAAAGTAAGTGGAGAGGCAGCCAGTGCAGATAGGATAACTGTCCAGGAACTTCCGGAAACACTTTGAGAAATTATTGATGATGGTGTGTATTTAGCCAACCAGGTTTTTAATGTAGATGAGACACAACTGTACTGGAAGAGGATGCCAGACCGAAGTTACATCAGTAAGGAGGAAAAGTTGATGCCGGGCTGTAAAGCAGCAAAGGATAGGCTAACTGTTGTTTGGTGGCAATGCTTCCGGTGAATTGAAGCTGAAGCCTCGCTTAGTTTATCATTCAGAGAACCCAAGAACCCTTAAAAACATAGCCAAGGGTTCTCTTCCTGTTGTGTGGAAGCGTAACCCCAAATCCTGGATTACACAGGCCACGTTCCAGGACTGGTTTTGCCACCACTTTATCCCAGATGTAGAGAAATACTGCTTGGAGAAGGACGTTCCAGCAAAACATTCTTTTGCTGCTCGACAATGCTCTGGGCCACTCCCCATTCATGGATGACTTTCATCCCAACGTCTAAGTAGTGCATCTGTCTCCGAATACTACGTTGCTCATCCAACCTATGGACCAGGGAGCTATAGCAACTTTCAAGAAATATTATTTATGTCACACTTTTTGTCAGGCAGTAAAGGTAAGTGACAAATCAGGAACAACCTAGGGACAACTTTGGAAGGACTATAACATCTACAAGACCATAAAATCATTGACTTTGTATGGTGTGAGGGTACCTTTGCCCACAGTTTGTTCATGATTTTTGTGGATTTGAGAAGGTAGATCAGAAGTCCGAAGAGGTCTTCAGCAACGTAGTGACCCTCAGCGAGACGCTGGAGCTAGATCTGCAAGAGGACGATTTCACTGAACTCCTTGCTGTGCAACGTGAGGAGCTTACTGATGGAATTGGAGGCCCAGAGAAAGGATGAAGAGGGACAGGAGGAAGAAGAAGTAACTGAAGAACTGAAGAGATTCATGACACAGAAAATGGCAAGGGAAGCTTCTTTATTTGAGGAAGCACTGTTAGTTTTTGAGGCACAGGACCCGAACCTAGAATGGTACCCAAAGGTGGCAGCAGCCATTCAGAATGCAATCCAGTGCTACCTTGTCATCTATGGTGAGAAAAAAAGAGCTACTACCCAGACATCAATGGATCATTTTTTCAAGAGGGTAGATAGAATTAAATCCAGCAAGGAACCAGAACCTGTGTCATCAACGTCAGGTATGAGTGAAATTGCAGCTTGCCCTCTGTTTCCTACTGCTGATAATCCTTCACCTCTACCATCTCCCACCTCCTCTCCCTCCTCCAATCAGTAACTCTTCTCGCCTGTTCCCTCGATGCCAGCCCGAGTATCTCAGCTGTTGTACTGTATTACTGTACTTTTCAAGTTACTGTACTGTAAGATTAAAAATGTTTTCTTTGTTTTTGTGCTTGTTTTTTATGTATTGTTTGCATGGAAAGTATTGTAAACCTATTACGGTACAATACCATATAGCCGACTGTGTAAGTGGGGTACCTAGGCTAACTTTGTTGGACTTACAAACAAATTGGACTTACAATCGCACTCTTGGAAGAGAACTTGTTCATATGTAGGGGACTTACTGTAAAAGCAAAAAAGAAACAGGAACTAATCAAACTTATAAGCTTTTGCACAGCAAAGGAAACCATAATCAAAATGAAAATACAACCTATGGACTGGGAGAAAATATTAGCAAATGATGAGACTGACAAGGGCTTAATTTCCAAACTATACAAACAGCTCATACAACTCAATAACAAAATAACAAATAACTCAATGGAAAAATGGGTAGAAGACCTAAACAAACATTTCTCCAAAGAAGACATACAGATAGCCAATAGGCACATGAAAAGATGCTCATCATCACTAATTATTAGAGAAATGCAAATCCAAATTACAATGACGTATCACTTCACACTGATCAGAATGGCCATCATTAAAAAAATCTACAATTAACAAATGCTGGAGGGGGTATGGAGAAAAGGGAACCCTTCTACACTGTCGGTGGCCATGTAAGTTGGTGCAGCCACTATGGAAAACAGTATGGAGGTTCCTCAAAAAAACTATAAAGAGAGTTGCCATATGATCTAGCAATCCCACTTGTGGACATATATCTAGACAAAACTATAATTCAAAAAGATACATGAAACCCTATGTTCATAGCAGCACTATTTATAATAGCCAAGACATGGAAACAAACTAAATGTTCATTGAAAATGAATGTATAAAGAAGGTGTGCTATACGTATACAATAGATATTACTCAGACATAAAAAAGAATGAAATAATGCCATTTGCAGCAACATGGATGGACCTAGAGATAATGATACTAAGTGAAGTAAGTCAGAAAGAGAAAGACAAATACCATATAATATCACTTACATGTGGAATCGAAAACAGGACACAAATGAACATGTCAGCGAAACAGAAACAACAGTTGTGGTTGCCAAGGAGAGAGTGAAGGAAAGATTAGGAGTTTTGGAATAGCAGAAACAAACTATTCTACATAGTATGGGCAAACCACAAAGACCTACTGTATAGCAGAGGAAACTATATTAAATATCCTGTGATAAACCATCATGGAAAAGAATATATATATATATATATATATATATATGCAGAGGGTGTGGAGAAAAGGGAACACTCCTGCACTGTTGGTGGGAATGTAAACTGATACAACCACTATGGAGAACAGTATGGAGATTCCTTAAAAGCTAAATATAAAACTACCATATGACCCAGCAATCCCACTACTGGCCATATACCTGGAGAAAATCATGATTCAAAAAGGTACATGTACCGCAATGTTCACTGTAGCACTATTTAAAATAGCCAGGACATAGAAGCAACCTAAATGTCCAACGACAGATGAATATATAAAGAAGATGTGGCACATATATACAGTGGAGTATTACTCAGCCATAAAAGGGAACAAAATTGAGTTATTTGTAGTGAGGTGGTGGGACCTAGAGTCTGTCATACAGAGTGAAGTAAGTCAGAAAGAGAAAAACAAATATTGTATGCTAACACATATATATGGAATCTAGAAAAGTGGTACTGACGAACCTAGTGACAGGGCAGGAATAAAGACACAGATGTAGAGAACGGACTTAAGGACACAGGGGGGAAGGGGAGACAGGGACGTAGTGAGAGAGTAGCACTGACATATATACACTACCAAATGTAAAATGGTTAGTGGTAAGCTGCTGCGTAGCACAGGGAGATCAGCTCGGTGCTTTATGTCCCCCAGAGGGGTGGGATAGGGAGTGTGGGAGGGAGGCTCAAGAGGGGGGGATAGGGGGAATATATGTATACATATAGCTGATTCACTTTGTTGTAAAGCAGGAACTAATACAGTGTTATAAAGCAATTATACTCCAATAAACATGTATTTAAAAAACCCACAACATTGTAAATCAACTGCACTTGAAAATATTTCTCAAGTGCAAAAAATTTTTGGAATGTAAGTTTTATTGTGTGTGTGTACCACAGGTTCAATATATATGAATTACGTCAAATTGGTTACATTGTTTTTCAAAATAAAGAATTTTCGATATTTTACATCAGCTTCATAATATAAATGCAGAAAAACTATATTATCTTTTTCTAAAGTTCAGAAATAGCCATTTTGCTCATTCGGTATACTATAAACCACTAACTATTAAAAAGGGATTCGTGACCTCTTCCTTCCAAAGAAATATTTCTCCACTCACACAAGTTTAATAGAATGTTCCGCCATGAACTGACTTCCCACCTTAGAGACACGAGATTTGCATCCTGAAATCTCTTTCTTGCAAAAATGTCCAATTAGCATCCTAGCATTACAGAAAAGAAATGCCTTTTTCCAGATCTCAAATTCCATACAACTTTAGTCAAGACATCATGTATGTTTTTTTTTTTCACACACACAGACTGTGTTTTATTTTTACAAGAGATAAATCAACTGACACCAAGCATTGTAAATGGATGACCACAACAAAAGCAACAATGACTGCAATTACAAAACACGAAACACACTCATACTACGTCATAATATTGACATTCAGTCCAGTAATCCTCCACTGTAACAGCGCCTTTACTTTGCAGTGTATGTATTTTTAAATTATCAGCACTCACCTGAGGTCTTTAAAAATCAACAAAAACATAATTTTGTGTTCTCTTTCATTTATTCTGGTTCTAAGTGGTCATTTCTAAAGGAAAGTATTTAAGTATGTTAACGTCATCTTATAACATCGTATTTCAAAAGACTACCGTCTCTCCAAAGATGAAATATGAGGAACTCATAATTAGGCTCTCCAAAGTTTTACTCTCTGAATCTGTTTTACCCTTCTGCTGAACTCCACACTGTTCATTATTCTCTGAGAATATTCTTTTTCTTGTATGGCCATCTCACATGCTCTTTCATTTCATGAAGTTTTTTCCTACAATTTTATGCCTAGTTTATTTCTGAGAATATGCATCATTTCAGATTGATATTTATAGACACAAAGACTTCTCTATAATTCCCTGAGAGTTTCAAGAACTCCTTCTTCTTCTTCTTCTTTTTTAATACCTAGATTCTGAAGCTCTCCACAAAGCATTACTAAAATTGCATTTACATAAGTATCTACATATTAATCACACATTAATGCATTTACAATTGTATTATGATTTATTGCTAATTTTGGAGCATAAACGTAGCTGTCTTATTTACCACCCTCTTGGAAATCACTTTAATATTTGCACTTAGGACTTGAAAGAGAATGGATAAATAAAAACCTGAAGAATATGCAAATACAATTTATATATTTCTCATAAAATTAGGTGATTATCTAACCTTTATCCAGAAAAAAGAAGAGCCCAGATACTCTGCAGGCATGATACTCGAGAATGTGTGGTCTTCCAGCAGGAAAACATGCAGTAATCCATGTGGCAGAGTTTTCCTGTGACCAGCTGGGGTTAGTGACCTATGCATTCCTTACATGCAACATATCAGGAGTGGAAAAAAGGAATTTGTCAGTTGTGGCAATAAGTATAATGAAGATTTGTAGCAGGTCATGCTCATATATTCAACACAGGTACAATCAAAATTTTGCTCAATTCTGGTAGATCTAAGTCTGTATCTGTTACCTTGTCTTTAACGAGGAAATGTTACCAAAAAAAAAAAGTGTTTTGTTTGTTTGTTTGTTTTAATTACAGTCACGGTGAGTAAGACATAGCTCAGAACAGCTAACGTGATTTAGTGATTCTCTCATCAGGAAATACAGTTTCTACTTCCTTGTTTATTCTCCACATCCTCTGGTAAGTAATGTTTCAATGAAAGATAAATCTACAGGGCGAAAAGAAAAGAAAACTTACATGTGTTGATAAGATCATTTTGACAGGTTTTACCACGTATGTCAGTGTTTCTGGGGATGGACACAAGCCAGAGCTCCCTACTCTGACATTTTCACTGATGTCATTCCCCTTGATCCTCAATTTGAAAGTGGATAAAAATGTTTTCTATGTTTTCTTCTTTAAGAAATTAAATAAAGAATGCTTTCTAGACAGGATCCTCTAATGATTTTCAGTCAGTGGTCATCAACAGAGGAAAAGCACAGAATCTCATCCCCACAGAAGGGTGACATTCAGTCAGGTAAGAAAATTCTCCCCGGAATCAGAGCTTCATCTTTAACATGCAATCAAAGGCTTTCACAGGTTCTTCATCACTCTGCACTCGGCCCTACCATATGGGATTGGCTCTGAGAATCTCACATCAGATGACTGACAAACATGTCATAGTACACTGATCTGGTACCAGATCCTGCCTCGCTTAATGATCTCCCGCAGGGACATTGGAATATTCTAGGATATTTCCTGGAGCCCTCTACTCTATACAGGTACACTTCCAAGTAGAAACAGAAGCTTTGATTCTCACTGGGACCCCTGCTCTGTCCAACCAACCTCTCTAGAAATATGATGTTCTAATCTCTCCTGATTGGAACATTTCAAGGTCTCTCCCTGTGCTAATTTAGTAAAGGTAAAAGAGAAACAAGAAAGAGCAAACTATGCAGGGAGCAATATATAAGGCTCCTTTACTTAATGTATTTATCTGATATACCCAAATATTGAGAAATATAGATTCATTTCATAATATTCAAGAAAAGAGGAGGAGGAACCTCCATGCCAACAGCACATATAAAATGGAATCAATATTGCATAAGCTCCAGCTTAAGCTTAGCTATGAGGTACTAACTCTTCTCATAAAGAAGCAATAGTTCTCCATCATTTGAAGCACACTGAGGACTCAGACAGCTGGACACTGAGGGTGTAGTCTCCTCACTCGAATTCTGCACCTGCATCACAGAGCAATGAAATATTCCCAAAGAATTATTAAGGATGAGGTGGGGAGCCGAAATAAAAAAGATGAATCCATAGTCTGCCCTACCATCTGTTCTGCTGGATATTACCACCATCTTGGCTCAATATGACCTTCCCACTTTTCTCTGGGCCTCCCTACTTTCCACCTCCATCCTCTCATTATATCTTACCTACACTTGGAAACGACTCTAGTTTTTCCACTTATCTTTATCAACAAGTAATCCAAATAGCAACTGTGTATATAACTCCTTAGAAACCTCAGGTCTGACTGAGTAATACATGACCTTCGAAGTCCAAAGTTTTCCTAATTCCCTTTATTATTTTTTTTCTAATTTCCAGGTGCTTACACTCTCAGGACCTCCACTGTTCTCAGGTTCGTCTTCCCTGCAAAATCTGTCAACCTAGACATAGACTTAAGTACCATCCTTTAATTATCTCCTAGGGAATCCAGTTTTTTAAAAAGCCTCAGCAAGCCTTAATGGACTTTATTAAAGACTCTTTAAGATAACCCATGGGAGACAGCAGTACACCCATAGATATCTATTTAATACACCCTCAGAGTAATTTTTTTTTCCTTTTTTATAAAGTCTCTTCTGGCCAGTGAAGACTCTCAGCTCTTCTTCTTCAACATATGCAGTGTCTCACCATTCTGATTACTCTCTGCTCTATCCCAGGTCCACTCCCTTTCCTGATATTACATTCTTTCCCAATTTTGTATGTTGGTAAAATCAAATAACATAAAATATAACATGTTAATTATTATAAAGTGCACCGTTCAGTGATATTAAATACATTCATATTATTGGGCGATCAACATCGCCATTTATCTTCCTAATTCTTTTCTACGTTTTAAAACTGTAACTCTATAGCGTTTAAACGTAACTTTCCTTTTTGTTCCATAACCACCTGAAAAGCATCATTACCCTTCCAATTTCTATGGTTTTGACTACACTAGTACCCCATATAATTGAAATAAGTAGTTGTATTGTTATGACTCACTAAAAGTCACAAAAATGGCATTTTTGGTAGCTAAATTTCCTCAAGATTCATCCATATTGTAGCATATTCCTAGATCTTTCCCTTCTTAACACTGAATAATATTGTATTATATGGGTATACCACACTTTGCTTATCCAGGAACTAGTGGATGAACACTTAGGTTGCTTTCATATTTTAACTACTGCGATTATTACTGCTCTAAACACTGGAGTACAAATATTTCTTTAAGACCCTGGTTTCAATTCCTTTGGGTATACCTCATAGTAAAATTCCTGGATCATATAGTAATTCTATTTTTCAATATCTGAAAAATTGCCATACTGTTTTGCAAAGCAGCTGTATCATTCTACATTCCCACTAACATAACACAATTATTCCAACTCCCTCACATCCTCACCAATGCTTGTTTTCTGCTTGTGTATGTGTGTGTGTGCTTGTGTGTGTATGCATGCACACAAATATATAAACATGCATTTAGTGATATGGAACATCTATTCAAGTGCTCAGTCATTTGTACATCTTTTTGAAGAACCGTCTATTCAAGTCTTTTATCCATTTTTGAATCAGGGTGTCTGTTTTTTGTTGAGTTGTAGGAGTTCTCTGTATATTCTGAATAGAAATCTCTTGTCAGATAGATGGCTTTCAAATATTTTCTCCCATCTTTTGGGTTGCCATTTTATTCTGTTTACATTTCTTTGATACACTTTTTTTTTTAAGTTATGTACTTCAAATTGTTTATTTTTTTGTTAGCTGTACTTCTGTCGTCCCTTCATTTCATATTGAGGGAAACACTGCCAAATCCAATGTCATGAAGGAAGCTCTTGTCCTGTGTCTTCTTCTAAGACTTTTTATTAGGTCTTATATTTAGTTTCTTGATACGTTTTCATTAATTTTTGCATACGATGTTAGGTAAGGGTCCATCTTCCTTCTTTTGCATGTTGACAACAAGACTTCTCAGCACCATTTGTTGAAAATACTATCCTTTCTACTTTGAAAAGTCTTGGCAACTTGTCAAAAATCATTTGGCCATATATCAGGGTTTATTTATGGGTGTTCTATTCTATTCTACTGGTCTTGAATAAGGGAGAAAATAGTATAACCTATCCAGCTTGATGAAGAACATAAAGAACGACCAGGACTGAGAATTAGGAGGGCAATATAAAACAGGAGGGAGTAAAAGACAGTGTGAGAGAAGATCTTGTATTTGCGAGTTCATGGAAATACGATCATGCTAAAACCACTAAACGCCTGACTTTGAACAATACGGTAAATGTGCTAGCAAGAAACATAACACTTACCCATCTCTGGGAAATATAGTATGGGCATAAAGATAAACTACACACAAATATATTAAAAAGGGAAGGGTTTTCATGGTGTGAGAATATTGTGGGATTTGAAATACAATTTACTTCTGTTCTACCATTGTCTCTAAAATTTTTCAAAGTGTATATACAAGCAATTCCAATTCTGGTAATGTGCTTGACAGGTTTATATATGAACTTCAGCAGACCAGTAAATGTACATTCATAGTAGGACTGTTCCCTAAACCAAAAAACAAAACACAAAAACTGGAAAGACTAGAGTTCACTTTGTCAACACACATACAGATGCAGTGATGGTTAATGGTCCAAAAAGAGAAGGTGAGCATGGGTGCAAGAGGTTAACCCCCAGGCTGGGGTGGGGTGCAGAGTTTGAGGGTAACACAGGTAGAAAAGGCTTTTGTCCTATCCTTGATTTTTGAGGTATGGAAATTCACAGGTCACTACCTTCATTTCAAAATGAATGAATGCACTATTCAATTTTTTAAAACAGGCGAAGTAAACATGAGTGATAATAAATTTCAAACTGTCGCTAATCAAATAAGATACTAAGAAAAATTAAATAATATGATTTAAGAATGAAGTGGAGAGATTGTCCAAGATGGTAGCATTCAAAGACCCAGAGCTTGATGCCTCTCATGGGCACACCAAAGTCACAACTGTTTACAGAACAGCAATTGATGAAAAAGGCCGGGACCTACCATAAAAGATGTTTCACAGCTAAAGATATAAGGAAGGTACCTCGACAAGACAGGAAGGAAGGGCAAAATCTCAATAGAGTCAAGACCCATACCACCAGGTGGGTGGCCCACAAATGGGAGAATAATTACAATTTCAGAGGTGCTCCCAGGTAGCAAGGGGTAGGAACCCAACATCAGGTGCCCAAGCCCAGGGGTCCTGTGTTGGAAAGAAGAGTTCCTAGAAAGTTGGGCTTTGAAGACCAGTAGTGCTTATTTTCCAGAGAGCCAGAGGGTTGTGGGAAATAGAGATTCCACTCTTAAAAGATGCTCACAAAATCCCACATGATCCGAGAATCAGAACAGATGCAGTCATTTGAAAGGATCCTGGTTCACACCTACCTCCTGATCTTGGAGAGTCTCCCAGAGAGGCAAGAGGCAACTACAGCACAGCCTCAGGGACATAGACACTGGCAGCAGCCATTTTGGGGCGCTCCTTCTACCTCGTGGACACTGGTACCAGCAAGCATAATTTCAGAATCCTCCCTCTATCTTTTTAGCCTCAGGACCTAGCCCTACCCATTTCCACCAGACTATAGACACAAGTACTAGGATGCTGCAGGCCAAGCAACTAACTGAGCAGGGGCATAGCCCCATCCACCAGCAAACAGGCTGCCTTCAGACCCTCTCAATGCACAGCTGCCCCTGGACATGGGCCCAGCCACCAAAAGCCCCAGGACCAGCCTCCACACCTCAGTGGACAGGCACCAGCCCCAGAGTCCCTGGCCCCTCTGACAAGTGAGCCTGCTCTGGCCTTGGAGTCAGCCTCACCTTCGGCAGGTGATTACGGCACAGGGACAGGATGGAGCTTGGACCTACCCAACAGCAAACCTGCTCTAGCAGTGGGATCAGCCTCATACACCAACAGGCACACACCAGCTCCAGGAATACCACAGCCCAGCAGCCTGTGTGACCAGAACACTCACTTGCAGGCCAGAAGCAGCCACGGACTCAGCTGGGTCCTGACCCTGCCCATCAGAATGCCAACACAAGATTAGGGATACCCCAGACCCTGCAGATAGCTGCGTCAGGAACAGTGATCCAACACCAACTCTGCGACTCCTGGGCCCTGCAGCCAGAACTCAGGACCTGTCTCTTCCCCCCAGTAGCCAGCACAGCCCCAGGACCAGTGACTGGGCACTAGCCCTGATATCACCTGGACTGCAGTTCTACCCATAAGTGAACCAGCACTAGATTTGGTGTCCCCCAGAGTTGTGCAGCCAGCTGCCTTATGATTTAGTCTCACCAAGCAGCACAGACAGCCTCCATACAAGGCAGAGCCTGGCAAACAAGCAGTCTGGGGGCGGCCAAGCCTACCAGACCACCCACAGTAGTCAGCCCACCACAGCAGAAGAGCCCAAGCAGCCCACATAGGGAGTACACCTAGAACATATAGTTCTAGTGAGCAGGGGACAGTGGGCTGCTGGGACACATAGGACCTCTCCTACAAAAGGCCACTTCTCCAAGGTCAGGAAATGTAACGAACCTACTACATACATAGCAATAAAAACAGCAAGTTAAGAAAAATGGGGTGACACAGAAACATGATCCAAATGAAGGAACAAGATAAGAACTCAGAAGAAGATCTAAGTGAAGTGGAGATAGCCAATCTCCTCAACAAAGAGTTCAAGGTAATGACTGTAAAGATGATCAAAGAACTCAGGAGAAGAATGGACGACCAGAGCAAGAAGTTAGAATTTTTTTAAAAGGGGTTAGACCATTAAAGAACAACAAAACAGAGATGGGGAATACAATAACTGAAATGAAAAATGCACTAAAAGGAAACTACTGTAGACTAAATGATACAGAGGAATGAATCAGAAGACTGAAGGACAGAGTACTGGCAATCACTGAAGATGAATGGTAAAACAATAGATTAAAATGAAATGAGGAAAGTTGAACAGACTTGTGAAACAACATCAAGTGTACTAATATTTGCATTATACTGGTCCCAGAAGCAAAAAGGAAAGAGAAAGCAGTGTAGAACATACCTGAAGACATAAGAGCTGAAAACTTCCGTAACCTGGGAAAGAAAACAGACATCCAAGTCCAGTAAACACAGTAAGGCCAAAACAGGATCAACCCAAAGAGGACCACACCAAGACTCATTGTAATTAAAATGGCAAAAAAATAAAGATAAAAAGACACTATTAAAAGGAGCAAAGGAAAAGCAACAAGTTACAAACACGGGAACTTGCATAAAGTTATCAGCTGACTTTTCAGGATAACCTCTGCATGCCAGAAGGGAGTGGCATGGTATATTTAAAGTCATGAAAGGGAAAGGCCTATAACCAAAAATACTCTACCCAGCAAGGCTCTCCTTCAGATTTGATGGTGAGATCTAAAGTTTTACAGAGAAGCAAAACTAAAAGAGCTCAGCATCACAAACCAGCTTTATGAGAAATCTTAAAGGGGCTTTTCTAAGTGAAAAAGAAAAGGCCACGACTGAAACATAAAAATTAGGAAAGGAAACTTACTAAAGGAAAAACCTCATTGGTTAAGGCAAATATTCAACAAAGGTAGTAAATCAACCATGTACACAGCTAATAGGAAGGATGAAAGAAAACAGTAATAAAATCATCTATATTCACAATAAGAAGTTAAGGGATACACAAAACAAGTAGATGTAAAATATAAGGTCAAATTCAGTAACTGTGGGGGAGCAGAGTAACAATGCAGGGTTGTTAGTGTCCATGTGAAATTAAGAGCTCAGCAACTTAAATAATCACACACACACACACACACACACACACACACACACACACAAAACTGAAAGAAATCCAAACATAATATTAAAGATAGTGCTCACATCACAGATGAAGGGAATAAAAGGGGAAGAAAGGAACACTGAAGAAATTAAAGAGGGATTCTAAAAATACCCAAGACAAATGAAAATGAACACACAATGATCCAAAATCTATGGGACACAGCCAACGCAGTTCACAGGGGGAAGTTATAGTGATACAAGCTTATTCTTAGGAAACAAGAAAAATATCAAATAAACAACCTAACATTACACCTGAAGGAATTAGAAAAAGAAGAAAAAACAAAACTCAAAGCTGTCAGAAAGAAAAATTAAGAAAACTATACCATATGCAATCACATCAAAAAGAATAAGATACCTAGGAATAAACACACCTAAGCAGGTAAAAGACTTGTGCTCAGAAATCTATCAGCCATTGGTGAAAGAAGTTGAAGGCAACACAAAAAGATGGAAAAATATAGCATGTGCATGGACTGGAAGAATTGATATTGTTAAAATAACCATACTACCAAAGACAATCTACAGATTTAATGCAATCCCTATCAGAATACCAAAGCATTTTCACAGAACTTGAAAAAGTAATTTTAAAATTTGTATAGAAACATAAAGACCCCAAATAGCCAAACAATCTTGAGAAAGAACAGAGCTGGAGGCATCACGCACCTTGACTTCAGACTATACTGCAAAGCGACAGTAATCAAAGAGAATCGTACCGGAGCAAAAACAGACACAAAGATCACTGGAATAGAATAGAGACCCCAGAAATAAGCCCACACACTTATATTTAATTGATTTATGACAAAGCAGGCAATATGGAGAAAAAACTGTCTCTTCTATAAGTGGTACTGGGAAAACTGGTCGGCTACATGGAAAAGAATAAAGTTAGATTATTTTAGCACACCATATATAAAATAAACGCAAAACTGAATAAAGACCTAAATGTAGGACCAGAAACCATAAAGCCCCTAGAGGAAAATATAGAACATTCTTCAACATAAATGATAGCAACAGTTTTAGGTTCAGTCTACTAAGGCAAATGAAACAAAAGCAAAAATAAACAAATGGGACTTCACTAAACTTAAAAGATTTTGCACAGCAAAGGAAACTAAAGACAAAATGAAAAGACAACCTGCTGAAGAAGAGACAATATTTGCACATGATAAGAGGGTAACACCAAAATGATGACCAAGCAAGGGTTCATATTAAACTACAGAAACAGCACATACAACTCAATATCAAAAAAACACCCAAAATCTTTTTTAAAAAAATGAGAAGACCTAAATAGACATTTTTCCAAGGAAAAAATACATATAGACAGCCAGAACACACAAAGATGCTAAACATAGCTAATCGGCAGTAAAATGCAAATCAAAACTATGAGATATATCACCTCAGTCTTGTCAGAATGGCTGTCATCAAAAAGATCACAAATAACCAAGGTTAGTGAGGATGTGGAGAAAGGGAAACTCTTGTACACTCTTGATGTGAATGTGAAGTAGTGCAGCTACTGTGGAAAGCAGAATGGAGGTTCCACAAAAAACTAAAAATAGAACTACCATAATACCCAGCAATTTCACTCTTGGGTATATCAGAAGAAAACAAAAACACTATTTCAAAAAAATAACTGCACACCAATGTTCATAACAGTGTTATTTGCCATAGCCAAGATATAGAGTCAAACTAAGTGTTCATCAATAAGTTAGTGGATAAAAAAGATTTTTTATGATGACTTCAGCAAAAAATGAAATTTTGCCATTTGCAAGAACATGGATGGACTTGGAGGGTATTATGCTTAGTAAAATAAGCCGCAGAGAAAACAAGCATGGTATGTTATCACTTACACGTGGCATCTAAAAAATAGAATACAACAACAACAACAAAAAAACAGACTCACAGATTAAAGAACAGACTAGTGGTTACCAGCAGGGAGAGATAGGGTGGAGGAGCAAAATAGTGGTAGGAGATTTTGAGGTATAATCCACTATGTATAAAGTCAATAATCTACAGTGATGTACTGTATAGCATGGGGAATATAGCCACTCTTTTACAATAACTATAAATGGAGAAGGACCTAAACATTTATGAATCACTATGTTGTACCTCTGAAACTAATATAATAATGTAAATTAACTATAGATCAATAAAATATAAAGTAAGAAACAATAAAGGAGACACACAGATTATTAGATAGAAATCAATTAAATAAACACAAGTTTTGGAAATCAAGGAATTAAAAAACAACATGTAAGACACAACATTGGCATTTAAAGTGTACAATCTATTCATTTAAAAGAAATCATTTAAGTGGTAAAAAATGGTACCCATTCTCACAATTTTGTATATCTAGGATAAATTATTATCTACAAAAATATGTTACAAATATTCACTCAAAAAGAAAGAGAAAATTTGGATTAACCCGTTTTAGTATACAAATTTAATATCAAAGTCTCTATGTAAAATTGATTTGAATAAGTTCTGTTAGCCACTTCTAGTTTCTTTGTGATGTAAAATCTTTTAAAGCATAAAAATCAGCCTTTCTATATTATTCCATTAGACATACATAGAAGTTAAAAGAAATGAGAAGACAGAACAATCAACCAGGAAGGTGAATTTACTGAGAAACAGTCATTCGTTCTCCCTCCTCCTTTTCTTTTCCTCCTTTTCCAGGTCTCTTTCGGTTCCAATCAAGAGAAGTCTTGAGAGTTCTGAGAATATTTCTTTGAGGGCTTCAAATCACCATAGCTACATCCTCTGCCACAACTACACACACGGGAACAAAAATAAACCTCTGCTATCTACTCATGTAGGAGGGATTCATGCAAAATAAACTCCTACATGGAGACCAACAGGTGAGTTTTCTACCTGTTCTTTATAATGTCCTTCCATTATAGTAAATCCCACACATTATGAGGCAGAAGCGGTTATGTGAGCTTTTCCTTGAAGTCAAAAAACTTGCATTCATTTCAAGTACCTGGTGATCATAGGGTACAGCCAGGGAAGGTGCCATCCCCTTTGGGGGGGGGGCGGGAGGGGGGGCGGTGAATGGGCTCCCGCAACCATGCACCTCCTGATGTACAGATTCTGGAGAAACAAAGGGCGGTCACAACCGCAGTCGGCCTGTCAGGCTGTCGGGCCAATGGGCAACCCGACCAGCCTGGAAGTGCCCCATCAGTTGCTGAAAGCAAAACTCTGTCTCCCCTGTGAAGCCAGGCAATTTGGGCCAGAGAGTCAGAGGAGACCGGTAATCAACTCCTCCTCTCTGCTCACCTCCTTGGGGTTAGAGCAACCCCATCTCCAAACCCAAATCTGACCCTGGAGTGCCAAACTGGGAGTGGCAGGTGGGCTCTGCCGGTGCTTCAGCGCCCTCTGGAGGTTGTCTGCTCTAATGGCAACTCTCAGCCCTTCCTCCTCCTCCTTCCCTAGTCCTGGGGGCTGCCTTGGCCTCCTGCAGCTGCTGGCCTGATTTCATTCTTCTTTTTTCTCCAACTACAATGAAGTGTCTTACAGAGGTTTGGAATCTCTTGAAGAAGGAAGATCTTTTAGTCAGTACACCTTAACCATGAGAAGTTGGTTTCAAGAATGAACCTGAAATACTGTATTTTTCTCCTGTTGATTCCAAGGAGAGACAGCTCAAGTTTTCTAAATCATAAGAAAAACCAAGGTAAATATGATATTCTGAGCCAGAGATGAAAAAGCAGTTTTTAGCACCCCCTCCTCATGTCATATGACCGGGATTTAAATCAATCAACTGCCACTGGTTTTTAAATCACATGACCCAACTTTAAATCAGTCAGCTGCTTCCCTGTAACTCACGTGACTTGGCTTTGAATAGTAAGAAATGCAGAGGTATAAAAATGATGTTCCGAACAATAAATGGAAAAACAACATTTTAGAAAGTTTTTTTCTTTTCAAATGGACCATTCGTTGCATACAGAATAAAGGATTCCCCTGTGGATTTCTTGAACTGTAAACACATACAATGTCTCCGTTGGCTTGATTGACTTAGTTTCTTGGGGTTTGTTTTTGTTGTTGTTAACATCTTTATTGGAGTATAATTGCTTTACCATGTTGTGTTAGCTTCTGCTGTATAACAAAGTGAATCAGCTATTCGTATACATATATCCCCATATCCCCTCCCTCTTGTGTCTCCCTCCCACCCTCCCTATCCCACCCCTCTAGGTGGTCACAAAGCACCGAGCTGATCTCCCTGTGCTATATGCAGCTGCTTCCCACTAGCTATCTACGTCACCTTTGGTAGTGTATATATGTCCATGCCACTCTCTCACTTCATCCCAGCTTACCCTTCCCCCTCCCTGTGTCCTCAAGTCCGTTCTCTACATCTGCGTCTTTATTCCTCTGCAGCGACTCCTGCTAGGGATGGATACTTCCTTTTATGCTCAGGGGAAATCCGCTCGTTTGAATATGATTTGAGTTTGATCCTGTGAAACCATCAGAGCTTCCCACTAGAGATAAATGAGGAGATTCTGGCCTTTATTAGTATGCACGGTGAACACGGGTGTCCTGGCTGTACTTGCCAACCCTCCTATTTTACCCACCTATTTTTATCCACCTTCCTCCCTGTGAGTACCTTTGACCAACCCTGAGCTCAGACTCCTGACCTATTACAGT
The DNA here is from genome assembly GCF_028564815.1 of Eubalaena glacialis. NCBI lineage: Eukaryota > Metazoa > Chordata > Mammalia > Artiodactyla > Balaenidae > Eubalaena > Eubalaena glacialis. The sequence continues at coordinate 8,988 of NW_026871753.1, read as the reverse complement.
GACTTTGTCAGTCTTTCTTTAAAAATGGACAGGTAATAAAATGAATTTAACCTAGAAGCAGCAGCTCAGTAAGGGAAATAAAATCATCAGAAGTTATCTAATCACAGCCACAGCCATCCAGGGCTCTGTCTTATCTGCTGGGTCATAAGAATGGGACCTTCCTAAACTTGAAGGGCATCCAATCAAATAAGTAAAGGTGTTGCTCACCTCTGGCTCTTGGAGGGATTGCTAGGCAGTCTACCCAGTGTATACTAACTGCAAAACACTGTCATGGTTTTGAAACACCTATGTTCCAGGAAAGCTTTTTGGGGTGCATGGGGAAGGTTTCTTTTTGACATCAAGCAAAAAATAAATCACCAAGCTCTTTGAGCACAGGGGTTCTTAAGAGGGCAGTAGAAGGAAGGAATGGGGAGAAAAGACGATCTCCTCTGAAGTGAAGGTCGTTTTTCCAAAAGAGTAGAATTTAGTCTCAGTTTAAGGAGAACACTTTTAAATGGCTGGGACAGCTCCAAACTGCAGTTTAGGGAATGAGAGCTTCAAAAGAACAGTGCTTTACAAGTCCTGGCAAGGCAGCAAGAGGATGAAGAGTTGGTTTTGCATAGTTTTGAACACAGGAGTAAAGAAGCAGAGGCATCTCTGACTAAAAGACCCTGAGATCCTATGGCATCAATGGGTCAGTTGCAGGGAGCAGGGGGTGTGGGGGGCGATATTACTCTCTCAACGTCTCCCAGGGCAGCCACCCCTCCCTACCCCACACCCCTACTCCCTTCACCCTTCCTCCCTCCACTGTTGGGTCCCCAGGGACAGCACTTCTTAAGCTGGAGCGCTCAGGCACCATCTCTGCAGTCTGGATTCTTCCTGGAGCCTGGCAAGTTCTGGGACAGGAAGGCAGGTCTGCAAGGCCGCTGGGGTGCAGTCGGACCTGGAGGCCTGGAGGGGAACTGGAGCCCTGAAGCCCACCCACGTCCTTGAAGCCGAGGGAGGAACACATCCTCCTAACAGTACTTCTCAGGGGTCAGCCTGCTCCCCACCCGACGGTGATCCATACTCACTTGGGGCAGCAAGGACTGCCTCTAACTGGCCCCCTCGATTCCGCCTTAAGGGTCCACGCACATGTGTGATAGCGCAGGCCCCGGATCTCTTCAGTCAGCTGAGGCCAGTGCTGCCGGGGTCCCTCCAGTCCCATCCCCCAGCCCCTCCCTCTGGGACTGTATCTAATAGAAGAAAGAGCACAGAGGAATTGGCTGAATCAAGGGACCTGGGAGCCTGGGTATGAGTTTGAAGACCGAGAACCTAAGGCGCAATTACATATTATTGGAAACTCTTGTGGGGTGTGTGGGGGGGGGGAGGTTAGGAGGCTGAGAGGCTGAGTCGATCTGGTGAGTCCAGCCCCAGGACACCACACAGCCCCGCCCCCCCTTCCCTGCCATCAGACAAGGGGTGCCGCAACTCCAGCCGGGACTCTGCACTTCCCCCTCCCTGATTCTCCTCCAGAAGAGCAGGTGGCCCCCCTCTGAGGGCAGGGGCAAGACAACGGACCAAGTCTCCCTGCACTAAGGCGCTACTGGAAGCTCTTCCTGAACAGCAGTGCTGGCTTGGAGCGAACCCGTGCACCGCCAAAGTTGGTCTCGTCCTGCAGCTGAGGGATACAGCCTTTAAGTCAGCTGCCTTGGCTTTAAATCAATCAGCCCCCCCTTTAAGTCAGGTGACCCGACTTTAAATCACTGTGTGCTCCTCAAGCCTGCAACTTCAAAAGTTGGGAACTTCACTTTGATCCCAGCACCTAACATAGCTGAATGCACACTGTAGTCACCCCCAAGCCTGGCTTAGAGGCAGGATATAAGGTAAGGGGATGGGCTGCACACATGGTGAGGAGGGTGTACTTCATGTACCAGAAGGGTCTAGGTACTCTGGGCTACAGCAAGCAGTGCACGATGCAGCAGCTCCCTGGCAAAGCTGGTGATGCACAGGGGGAGCAGGCACACCCAGGCATGCAGAGGTTCCAGGCCGGGAGCTGGGGCACAGCCAGCCAGGAGGGTGTGAAAGCGGAGGATCTGAGCCTTCTTGAGAAAGGCAGACACAGAGGATGGATGAGAAACAAAGACCAGATGAAATATGGATTTGAAAAACACACCCTGCTCTTGAAATTGGGGTGGGGGGCACCCCAGATTTGAGTCTTCTTACTCCCCAGTACCTAGTGCTTTGGCATTTGCCCAGTTACTTATAAAATGTGACGGATAATATCTAACCCATAGAATACTGCATTTGTAGTGGTTTTGCGTGTTTATGTTTCTATAGTGGAATACTCTTTTCTACAAGAAAAATGTACACTATCTGAAATAAATTAAAACCCCTCTTTAAAAATTACTATATCAGGAGTGGAGAAAAGGGAACACTCTTGCACTGCTGGCGGGAATGTAAATTGATACAGCCACTATGGAGAACAGTATGGAGGTTCCTTAAAAAACTAAAAAGAGAACTACCATACGACCCAGCAATCCCACTACTGGGCATATACCCTGAGAAAACCATAATTCAAAAAGAGTCATGTACCAAAATGTTCATTGCAGCTCTATTTACAATAGCCAGGACATGGAAGCAACCTAAGTGTCCATCATCGGATGAATGGATAAAGAAGATGCGGCACATATATACAATGGAATATTACTCAGTCATAAAAGGAAACGAAATTGAGATATTTGTAGTGAGGTGGATGGACCTAGAGTCTGTCATAGAGAGTGAAGTAAGGTAGAAAGAGAAAAACAAATACCGTATGCTAACACATATATATGGAATCTAAAAAAAAAAAAAATTTAAAAATTTAAAAATTTAAAAAGGTCATGAAGAACCTAGGGGTAAGACGGGAATAAAGACACAGACCTACTAGAGAATGGACTTGAGGATATGGGGAGAGGGAAGGGTAAGCTGTGACAAAGTGAGAGAGTGGCATGGACGTATATACACTACCAAACGTAAAACAGATAGCTAGTGGGAAGCAGCCGCATAGCACAGGGAGATCAGCTCGGTGGTTTGTGACCACCTAGAGGGTTGGGATAGGGAGGGTGGGAGGAAGGGAGATGGAAGAGGCAAGAGATATGGGAACATATGTATATGTATAACTGATTCACTTTGTTATATAGCAGAAACTAACACACCATTGTAAAGCAATTATACTCCAATAAAGATGTTAAAAAAAAAGTACTATATCGGACTTCCCTGTTGGCGCAGTGGTTCAGAATCTGCCTGCCAAGGCAGGGGACATGGGTTCGAGCCCTGGTCAGGGAAGATCCCAAATGCCGCGGAGCAGCTAAGCCCATGCGCCACAATACTGAGCCTGCAGGCCACAACTACTGAAGCCCGCGCGCCTAGAGCCCGTGCTCCACAACAAGCGCAGCAAGAGAAGCCCCCGCAATGAGAAGCCAGCACACCGCAACATAGAGTAACCCCCGCTCGCCGCAACTAGAGAAAGCCCGCTCATAGCAACGAAGACCCAACGCAGCCAAAAATAAATAAATAAATAAATAAATTATTTTTTTTTTAAAGTACTATATCCTTCTGTACAACGTCTCTGGGAAGAACAGAGAGATGGCGTGGGAGAGTGAGAAAGACCAATATTTAGTGCACATCTCTCATGCAGGTGCTCTGCTGGCTCAGATAGATTTATCCCCACTTTACAAAGGAGGAAATAATCTCAGAGAGGTTTAGTAATTTTCCCAAAGCCAAACAGCTATTGAGTGGCAGAACCAAGATCTGAACCAAGTCTGTTACCTTCAAAGCCTAAGTCCTCATCACAACAAAACTCAATTAATATTTACATTTATCGAATTACATTGCAACCTGGGGAGTTCTTGGCACAATCCTGAATAAGAGTGAGAAAGAAAGAAATAGCATTGTTCCTATAGTCAACCAAAATTTTTGGAGCAGCTGCTAGATGCCTGGCCCTTTTTGGGGTTCAGCAGTGATCAAGACAGGAAGAGTCCTGCTTTCATGAACCATGTGGTGGGGAGGAGAGATGGGTGCAACTTGGGTGAGGGATTTCACCTTGCTGGGTCTCTCTTTTCTCATCTGGAAAATGGGATGGATGTTCCTCATTTTCTGGGATTGTCCAGCCCTCACATTCTCTGATTCCATAAGAAGCATTTGTTTTCCTGTTTCTTTAAAATTCATTCAGGTCGTGAGCTGTGATGAATGTTGTTAGCTGCTCCCCAAATCACTCTATTCCCACCCTTTTCCTGTGATCAGGTCTTTCCCGAAACATGACTCACAATCAATCAAGTCACAGAACCTAAGGGGCACTCAGCAGAAAAATTCCAACCCTTGCTTCCCAGGAGCTCTGCGGTCTACCTGCCCGGTAAACTTAACTCACCTGGCACAAGGTGGCCATCCCCGGTTTCACATCAACATGATCTCAGGCACAAACCTCCTTGTTTTTCCATTTTGTCTTTAAGTTACTTGTTGAAACAACTGCACAAATATGACAAAGATATAAACTCAGGAATCTTCTGCCCCCAGTGCCTAACAAATGATTTTCTGCCACTTTAATGATAAAGATAGAACATTTCAACATTCTGCTGCCCTTATTATTTGTCATTTTTGTTGATATTTCTATTGAATACATCTTTCAATATTTTAACAATGGAACATTTATTTAGGTTGTTCCAGACCCAGCCTTTAGTGGTAAAGGTTTTGTTGTTATATTTCTATTATGTTTCCTTTAAAAATCATTATCCTATTTAAATAGATTAAGTCAATTCTATAGGCATTTATCTTGTGATATTAATGAAATTGATACATAGAGGGCAGTAGTACAAGTTGATTGGACTTGAGAACCTCTATTAGCACAGTTAAGTATAAATATTATCTATATGTAAACCAAAGTACATGCCGAGTGAGATTCTCCGACTCTTTTTCACTGTCTGCCCCTCAAGCTTGTGAGAAATGGACTATTTCTTGCCATATCAGTAAACAAAGGATGTCACAGTCTTCAGCACTTGCAGCCCTCCAATGTGAGCCGGCGGGCCCTGAGGCACTCAGGATATGCAAATACAGAATGCTGGCCCCAGAGAGCTGAGGTGCATATCAAAGGAAGGATTTCAGGGAGCCCAGACTCTTGCATCTTCCCATACAAAGAAAAGCGCTACATTCCTCACCTTGGGATGGCTGGTTTTCCTTAGTTAACAATCACCTTTTGATGTTCCCCATTACCTGCGCCAGTCCCCTGCCCTGTCCCCTCTCCCTGGTACTTTAGCTCAGGGAGGAGGAAGCGCAGAGGGACTCGGATGAATAAGGGGCCTGCGCGCCTCGGGAGGAGTTTTCAGCCGCTTTCCCCGCAGTCGGGAGGAGGGGCGCTGACGCTGCAGCCGGACCCTGCGCCTCCCTTGCCCCGTTTCCCCTCAGGACGCTCAGGCCGACCCCCTCCCCACGCCCACCAGGCCCCGCGAGCCAGGCCGAGGGCAGGGGCGAGAGGAGGGACCGAAGTTCCCCGGGACCAGACACTGGGGGCCGCTCTTTCTGCACAGCAGCGGCGGGTGGCAGCGAACCCCTGCCCCTCAGAAGCTGGTCTTGCGCTGCTGCCCGGGCACCGGACCAGGCGGAGGGTCGGCGCCCACTTACCCGGCCCGCCGTCCCCACGACTGTCGCGGCTTCGGCCGCCGGGGCACCTCCAGAGCCGGCAGCCTCAGTGAGGTCGCCCTCCCCTCGGGCTCCGGGGCAGTTCCGTGACGGCGGAGGGAAGAGACCCCGAGCCGGGAGTTCCAGCTCTGCGGAAACGCGGGCTCTGTTCAGCGCGCAGGGGGTGGGACCGCTCTGCCCCGAGGCCTTCCGGAAGGGAGGGGGGCGCCGGGGGAGGGAGCCGCCAGGAGCGCAGGGCCCCATCCGGGGTCCTGGAGGGGCGGCCCATCCTGGGGGCCCCGCCCACTGTGACCGCAGCCCAGGCCTTTTTCCTGGAATCCTACACAAAAATGTTAGAAAGATACACGGTCTATAGTAAATTTTCACAAATGATTGTTGCTGCTGTGCTTACTATCCTATTAAAGGTGTAAAGTCCACAAAACACTTTAAGTTCAAAATTAAATATGAATTTTTACCTTTCTAATTATGTCTCTGCTATTCACAATTGTGGTTAATGAATCAGAGACTGTGGCATCACTAGTTAAAAATGAGCTTGTTAAAAAAATAGAACTCAGGCCCACCGGACCTACTGAATCACAATCTGCACTTTTACAATCTCCCCAGTGTACTTGTGTACCCATGAATAGTTGAAAGGTACATTTCTACCTCGACATGTCTTTTCTGTCTGAGAAATACACACATTTTATCCAGTTTGATATAAATAAAACACTCAAAAATGCATATGCCTGTGTTGAAACCATCATTTTATCATTTCTTTTCCAGATAAGTATAGTCTCTATACTGGTTTTGTGGGTCACATGCCATACTCTTTTCTTGTAGTTAGAAATAAGGTAGAGAAAGTTACTTTGTAAAAAAAAATATATATATATATATATATATATATATATTTTTTTTTTTTTAGTGGAAAATTGAAGACACTCTTCTAAATTAAAACCAGTTCTCTTAACTTGCTGTTTTCTTCCTGGGTCACATTATGAACTCTTCCCGTGGCCACATGGCATGTGTACTTTTAATTTCAGGGACTGCTGACATTCCAGGACATGGCCATAGATTTCTCTCAAGAGGAGTGAGAATGCCTGGACCAAGATCAATGGGAATTGTACAGGGATGTGATGTTAGAGAAGTATCGGGACCTGCTCTCCTTGGGTGAGGATACCTTCCTTCCAGAATTCCTTATCCAACCACAGGGTTTAGAGTCCTTCATTTGTAGAATGTCTCCTGGAATCTTCTGCTTCCTACAATAGGGTTTCAGATTACAACGTTTCAGGAAAGATTGGGAGTTTGTGGGTATAATTTATCTTATTCTTTTAAAATTGCAGCCTCCCTTTTAATATACTTTGTAACTGCTTGGGATGTGTCTATATGAACTGTGTACTACATGCTTCTGTTATAGTCCTTACAATATTTTATTGTCTTATTTTCTGTAACAATTTTCCATGGATTCTTTGGGCTTAAGGTATATTAAAAGGGAGACTGCGATTCTGGGACTTCCCTGGTGATGCAGTGGTTAAGAATTCGCCTGCCAATGCAGGGGACACGGGTTCGATCCCCGGTCCGGGAAGATCCCACGTGCCAGGGAGCAACTAAGCCAGTGGGCCACAACTACTGAGCCTGCACGCCACAACTACTGAAGCCGGTGCACCTTGAGCCCGTGCGCCATTTATTTTTTGCAGAATAAAACCACCTCTGAGTGATTAAAATTTAGACCAGCTAGTCCAAATGCTTTATCACCTGTTCTTCTAAAACACTGATCAACGGAACGAGTTTTACTAGGGATAACAGTGTAATTGTATTCTGGAGTTCATATCGGCAATATGGTTTATGACCTTGATGCTGGATCACGACATTTCAATGGTGTAACTGCTATTAATTGTCTGTTTGTTCAACGATTAAAGTCTCACGTGATCTGAGTTCAGACTGGAGTCATCCTGGTTGGTTTCTGTCTATTGCAGATTTCTTCCAGTATGAAAGGACAAGAGCAATACGGCTTACTTTACAAAATGTCCTCAAACTAAATGATGATATAATCTACATTCAATTAATTTATACATACCCTACTGTAGAACAGGGTTTGTTACGGTGGCAGAGCCCAGTAATTATGTAAAACTGAAACCTTTATCTGCACTGGTTCAAGTCCTCTTCCTAAGAATATGTTTATAATCAACGTTCTTTCACAAATTACCCAATTTCATTCACCATAGCATTCCTCATATTAACTAAATGGAAAATCCTAGGCTATATACAAATCCAGAAAGGGCCAAAAATCATCAGCCTCCATGGGTTATTACAACCCATTGCTGAGGCATTCAAATTACTTATTAAAGAACCACTATGTCCATCAACATCATCAATTTATATATTATGGCCCCAATGCTTGCCTTAACCCTGGTTCTCACAGCATGAATTCCTCTTCCCATATCTTGTCCACTAATTAATATAAACGTAGGCATATTATTTATATTAGCCATATCACACCTAGCCATTTATTCCATCGTCAGATCTGGATGAGCTTCACATTCAAAATACTCACTCACCGGAGCTCTAGGGACAGTAGCACAGACAATCTCATATGAAGTAATGTAACCGTTATTCTATTCCAGTCTTACTGATAAATGGATCATTTACACTTTCAACAGTAATTATTACACAAGAACACCTATGACTAATTTTCTCCTGACCCCTACCCAGAATTTGATTATCTCCGCAGTAGCAGAAATCCAATGAAGCCCCACTTGATTTAACAGAAGTAGAATCAAAACCTGTATCTGTCTTCAATGTAGAAAATGTAGCAGGCCCATTCACCCCGTCCTTCCTAGAGAATATGTCAATTTCCTTATAATAAACATTTCCACAACAATCTATTTTTAGGAGCATTTGACAATCCCTAGGTGCCAGAATTATAGATTCTTTCATCTTGTGAATATAGTTTTTTTAAAAAATAATTTTTATAGTTTTACTACCTTTAAACAAAATGTACTCCGTTGCTGTGGAATATTCCTTCATAGGAGCGTGCATGGTTCATTTCTGCATCCGCTTGTGATGGTCTTCCGGTTCTTTCAGGTTTGGCTCCTGTGGCTGCAGAGTCCATGTCCGTGTGTCCTGGTGCAGGGCTGGTGGGTTTGTGTTCAACTGGGAGGAGCACTGTGGGTCTGTGTGCACAGACTTCGCTATCTGAGGCCCGATTGTTTCAGAAGTGGTTGCATCCCCCCGCTGCGTACCAGGCTTTCCATTGCTCCACATCCTGCTGATATTTGATACTATGTCTTTCATGTCTGCCATGCTGGTAGGTGTATGCACAGTATTTTTCTTATGGTTTTAATCCGTCGGTTGTTAGTGAAGTTGTGCATCTTGTGGTAT
>NW_026871752.1:0-47616 GCF_028564815.1 Eubalaena glacialis | reverse complement strand
CAAGGCACGCCCTAGCTAGGCCTCTGGGCCCGTGCCTCTTCAGAAGCCTGCAGTGCTACAGGAAAAACTGTGCTTCAGTTGCAATAGGCAAGCACTCCGCCTTTCTCCGGGAGGCAGGGTGACTTCAGGTACGAGGTCCAGGATGGAAGGCGAAGCCGAGGGTTTCTCTCAGTGCAGCTCAGACTAGGGAAAGAGTGTGACTTCCACGGCATGTTGGACCTTGCTAGAACGGGGCTCGTGATCCTGTGCGAGTGCTGGGTAAATCAAGAAGTCCCAAGAAAGAGTGCAGTGTGTTGCCCATCCCTCGGCAGACACGGAGGGCCTCCGAGGGACCTATGGGCCTCGATGTTGCTCAGTAGGCCCACAGCGGTGTGGAGGTACTCAGTGATCTTGGAACGAAAATGATGCTCACCCGAGGGGCCTAGGAGTTCTCAAATGCTACCTTCTTTCAAATAAAGCAGAACAGCGACTAAGAGCTCACGGAGAGAGCTGCATGCCTCCCTTCCTGCATGGCTACTCAGGGCCTTACCTCGAGGCAAGGACTCACGTTGAGATTCCCTTTAGCTCCAGAGCATGGCAAGATGAGCCCCACCCCGGCCATGGAAGCACCCTGTGTAGCCAGAGAAAGCTCATTTTCTTCCCAGACCCATGCCTACAGCGGCCAGAGGCCTGACAACAGCAGAGCATTTCAGGGCGCTTCAAGGGAGCGTGAACGGGGCTTTGCAAATGAAAAAGCAAGGCTAGTACCGTCGCGCCCCCATTTCCATGGGCACACGCAGCATACCTCCCTGTGGTTTCTGAGCAGTCAAAAGAGACACAGAGCACACACTTCGTCCTTCCCCGAATCAGCTTCTCGAGGCAGGGTGTTCTGCATGTAGTGAACGGCCTCAACCAAGGCGCGCCCTAGCTAGGCCTCTGGGCCCGTGCCTCTTCAGAAGCCTGCAGTGCTACAGGAAAAACTGTGCTTTAGTGGCAATAGGAACGCAAGCCGACTTTCTCCTGGAGGCAGCGTGACTTCAGGTAGGAGGTCCTGGTTGGAAGGCGAAGCCTAGTGTTTTTTTCAGTGCAGCTCAGAGTAGGGAATGAGTGCGACTTCCACGGCATGTTGGAACCTGCTAGAACCGTGCTCGTGAACCTGTGGTAGTGCTGGGGGAATCAAGCTGTCCCAGGAAAGAGTGTACTGTTTTGCCCCTCACTCGGCATACACAGTGTGAGTCCGAAGGCCTACCGGCCTGGATGTTGTTTAGTAGGGCCCGGGGAGCCTGGGGGTACTCCGTGTTCTTGCAGGGCATAGGGTTTCCAGGCGAGGCACCTAGGTGTCCCGAAAAGCGTACTGGCGTTCAAAGGCTGCAGAGGAGCGCCTGCGGCCTCATGGAAACTGCTGCACGCCTCCGCTTCTGCAGAGCAATTCAGGGCCTTACCTCGAGGCAAGTCTTCACGTTGAGTGTCCCGTGAGCGACACCGCATGGTAGGATGCTGACTTTCTCCTTGAGTAGAGAGACTTCAGGTAGGAGGTCCTCTAAGAATTCGAAGCAGAGTGTTTTCTCATGGCAGCTCAAACGGGGGCAATGTCGAAGACTTCCAGGGCATGTTGGACTGCCTAGAAATGTGGTTCTGATGCTGTTCGAGTGCTCTAGAAATGTAGCTCTCCTGAAGTAACGTGCAGTGTGTTGCCCATCCCTCGGCAGACACGGAGGGCCTCCGAGGGACCTATGGGCCTCGATGTTGCTCAGTAGGCCCACAGGGGTGTGGAGGTACTCAGTGATCTTGGAACGAAAAGGATGCTCACCCGAGGGGCCTAGGAGTTCTCCAAGGCTACCTTCTTTCAAATAAAGCAGAACAGCGACTAAGAGCTCATGGAGAGAGCTGCATGCCTCCCGTTCTGCATGGCTACTCAGGGCCTTACCTCGAGGCAAGGACTCACGTTGAGATTCCCTTTAGCTCCAGAGCATGGCAAGATGAGCCCCACTCCGGCCATGGAAGCACCCTGTGTAGCCAGAGAAAGCTCATTTTCTTCCCAGACCCATGCCTACAGCGGCCAGAGGCCAGTCAACAGCAGAGCATTTCAGGGAGCTTCAAGGCAGCACGCGTGGAGCTTTGCAAATGGAAAAGCAAGGCTAGTACCATCGCGCCCCCATTTCCATGGGCACACGCAGCATACCTCCCTGTGGTTTCTGACAAGTCAAAAGAGACACAGAGCACACACTGGTTCCTTCCCTGAATCAACTTCTCGAGGCAGGGTGTTCTGCATCTAGTGAACGGCCTCAGCCAAGGCACGCCCTAGCTAGGCCTCTGGGCCCGTGCCTCTTCAGAAGCCTGCAGTGCTACAGGAAAAACTGTGCTTCAGTTGCAATAGGCAAGCACTCCGCCTTTCTCCGGGAGGCAGGGTGACTTCAGGTACGAGGTCCAGGATGGAAGGCGAAGCCGAGGGTTTCTCTCAGTGCAGCTCAGACTAGGGAAAGAGTGTGACTTCCACGGCATGTTGGACCTTGCTAGAACGGGGCTCGTGATCCTGTGCGAGTGCTGGGTAAATCAAGAAGTCCCAAGAAAGAGTGCAGTGTGTTGCCCATCCCTCGGCAGACACGGAGGGCCTCCGAGGGACCTATGGGCCTCGATGTTGCTCAGTAGGCCCACAGCGGTGTGGAGGTACTCAGTGATCTTGGAACGAAAATGATGCTCACCCGAGGGGCCTAGGAGTTCTCAAATGCTACCTTCTTTCAAATAAAGCAGAACAGCGACTACGAGCTCACGGAGAGAGCTGCATGCCTCCCTTCCTGCATGGCTACTCAGGGCCTTACCTCGAGGCAAGGACTCACGTTGAGATTCCCTTTAGCTCCAGAGCATGGCAAGATGAGCCCCACCCCGGCCATGGAAGCACCCTGTGTAGCCAGAGAAAGCTCATTTTCTTCCCAGACCCATGCCTACAGCGGCCAGAGGCCTGACAACAGCAGAGCATTTCAGGGCGCTTCAAGGGAGCGTGAACGGGGCTTTGCAAATGAAAAAGCAAGGCTAGTACCGTCGCGCCCCCATTTCCATGGGCACACGCAGCATACCTCCCTGTGGTTTCTGAGCAGTCAAAAGAGACACAGAGCACACACTTCGTCCTTCCCCGAATCAGCTTCTCGAGGCAGGGTGTTCTGCATGTAGTGAACGGCCTCAACCAAGGCGCGCCCTAGCTAGGCCTCTGGGCCCGTGCCTCTTCAGAAGCCTGCAGTGCTACAGGAAAAACTGTGCTTTAGTGGCAATAGGAACGCAAGCCGACTTTCTCCTGGAGGCAGCGTGACTTCAGGTAGGAGGTCCTGGTTGGAAGGCGAAGCCTAGTGTTTTTTTCAGTGCAGCTCAGAGTAGCGAATGAGTGCGACTTCCACGGCATGTTGGAACCTGCTAGAACCGTGCTCGTGAACCTGTGGTAGTGCTGGGGGAATCAAGCTGTCCCAGGAAAGAGTGTACTGTTTTGCCCCTCACTCGGCATACACAGTGTGAGTCCGAAGGCCTACCGGCCTGGATGTTGTTTAGTAGGGCCCGGGGAGCCTGGGGGTACTCCGTGTTCTTGCAGGGCATAGGGTTTCCAGGCGAGGCACCTAGGTGTCCCGAAAAGCGTACTGGCGTTCAAAGGCTGCAGAGGAGCGCCTGCGGCCTCATGGAAACTGCTGCACGCCTCCGCTTCTGCAGAGCAATTCAGGGCCTTACCTCGAGGCAAGTCTTCACGTTGAGTGTCCCGTGAGCGACACCGCATGGTAGGATGCTGACTTTCTCCTTGAGTAGAGAGACTTCAGGTAGGAGGTCCTCTAAGAATTCGAAGCAGAGTGTTTTCTCATGGCAGCTCAAACGGGGGCAATGTCGAAGACTTCCAGGGCATGTTGGACTGCCTAGAAATGTGGTTCTGATGCTGTTCGAGTGCTCTAGAAATGTAGCTCTCCTGAAGTAACGTGCAGTGTGTTGCCCATCCCTCGGCAGACACGGAGGGCCTCCGAGGGACCTATGGGCCTCGATGTTGCTCAGTAGGCCCACAGGGGTGTGGAGGTACTCAGTGATCTTGGAACGAAAAGGATGCTCACCCGAGGGGCCTAGGAGTTCTCCAAGGCTACCTTCTTTCAAATAAAGCAGAACAGCGACTAAGAGCTCATGGAGAGAGCTGCATGCCTCCCGTTCTGCATGGCTACTCAGGGCCTTACCTCGAGGCAAGGACTCACGTTGAGATTCCCTTTAGCTCCAGAGCATGGCAAGATGAGCCCCACTCCGGCCATGGAAGCACCCTGTGTAGCCAGAGAAAGCTCATTTTCTTCCCAGACCCATGCCTACAGCGGCCAGAGGCCAGTCAACAGCAGAGCATTTCAGGGAGCTTCAAGGCAGCACGCGTGGAGCTTTGCAAATGGAAAAGCAAGGCTAGTACCATCGCGCCCCCATTTCCATGGGCACACGCAGCATACCTCCCTGTGGTTTCTGACAAGTCAAAAGAGACACAGAGCACACACTGGTTCCTTCCCTGAATCAACTTCTCGAGGCAGGGTGTTCTGCATCTAGTGAACGGCCTCAGCCAAGGCACGCCCTAGCTAGGCCTCTGGGCCCGTGCCTCTTCAGAAGCCTGCAGTGCTACAGGAAAAACTGTGCTTCAGTTGCAATAGGCAAGCACTCCGCCTTTCTCCGGGAGGCAGGGTGACTTCAGGTACGAGGTCCAGGATGGAAGGCGAAGCCGAGGGTTTCTCTCAGTGCAGCTCAGACTAGGGAAAGAGTGTGACTTCCACGGCATGTTGGACCTTGCTAGAACGGGGCTCGTGATCCTGTGCGAGTGCTGGGTAAATCAAGAAGTCCCAAGAAAGAGTGCAGTGTGTTGCCCATCCCTCGGCAGACACGGAGGGCCTCCGAGGGACCTATGGGCCTCGATGTTGCTCAGTAGGCCCACAGCGGTGTGGAGGTACTCAGTGATCTTGGAACGAAAATGATGCTCACCCGAGGGGCCTAGGAGTTCTCAAATGCTACCTTCTTTCAAATAAAGCAGAACAGCGACTACGAGCTCACGGAGAGAGCTGCATGCCTCCCTTCCTGCATGGCTACTCAGGGCCTTACCTCGAGGCAAGGACTCACGTTGAGATTCCCTTTAGCTCCAGAGCATGGCAAGATGAGCCCCACCCCGGCCATGGAAGCACCCTGTGTAGCCAGAGAAAGCTCATTTTCTTCCCAGACCCATGCCTACAGCGGCCAGAGGCCTGACAACAGCAGAGCATTTCAGGGCGCTTCAAGGGAGCGTGAACGGGGCTTTGCAAATGAAAAAGCAAGGCTAGTACCGTCGCGCCCCCATTTCCATGGGCACACGCAGCATACCTCCCTGTGGTTTCTGAGCAGTCAAAAGAGACACAGAGCACACACTTCGTCCTTCCCCGAATCAGCTTCTCGAGGCAGGGTGTTCTGCATGTAGTGAACGGCCTCAACCAAGGCGCGCCCTAGCTAGGCCTCTGGGCCCGTGCCTCTTCAGAAGCCTGCAGTGCTACAGGAAAAACTGTGCTTTAGTGGCAATAGGAACGCAAGCCGACTTTCTCCTGGAGGCAGCGTGACTTCAGGTAGGAGGTCCTGGTTGGAAGGCGAAGCCTAGTGTTTTTTTCAGTGCAGCTCAGAGTAGCGAATGAGTGCGACTTCCACGGCATGTTGGAACCTGCTAGAACCGTGCTCGTGAACCTGTGGTAGTGCTGGGGGAATCAAGCTGTCCCAGGAAAGAGTGTACTGTTTTGCCCCTCACTCGGCATACACAGTGTGAGTCCGAAGGCCTACCGGCCTGGATGTTGTTTAGTAGGGCCCGGGGAGCCTGGGGGTACTCCGTGTTCTTGCAGGGCATAGGGTTTCCAGGCGAGGCACCTAGGTGTCCCGAAAAGCGTACTGGCGTTCAAAGGCTGCAGAGGAGCGCCTGCGGCCTCATGGAAACTGCTGCACGCCTCCGCTTCTGCAGAGCAATTCAGGGCCTTACCTCGAGGCAAGTCTTCACGTTGAGTGTCCCGTGAGCGACACCGCATGGTAGGATGCTGACTTTCTCCTTGAGTAGAGAGACTTCAGGTAGGAGGTCCTCTAAGAATTCGAAGCAGAGTGTTTTCTCATGGCAGCTCAAACGAGGGCAATGTCGAAGACTTCCAGGGCATGTTGGACTGCCTAGAAATGTGGTTCTGATGCTGTTCGAGTGCTCTAGAAATGTAGCTCTCCTGAAGTAACGTGCAGTGTGTTGCCCATCCCTCGGCAGACACGGAGGGCCTCCGAGGGACCTATGGGCCTCGATGTTGCTCAGTAGGCCCACAGCTGTGTGGAGGTACTCAGTGATCTTGGAACGAAAAGGATGCTCACCCGAGGGGCCTAGGAGTTCTCCAAGGCTACCTTCTTTCAAATAAAGCAGAACAGCGACTAAGAGCTCATGGAGAGAGCTGCATGCCTCCCGTTCTGCATGGCTACTCAGGGCCTTACCTCGAGGCAAGGACTCACGTTGAGATTCCCTTTAGCTCCAGAGCATGGCAAGATGAGCCCCACTCCGGCCATGGAAGCACCCTGTGTAGCCAGAGAAAGCTCATTTTCTTCCCAGACCCATGCCTACAGCGGCCAGAGGCCAGTCAACAGCAGAGCATTTCAGGGAGCTTCAAGGCAGCACGCGTGGAGCTTTGCAAATGGAAAAGCAAGGCTAGTACCATCGCGCCCCCATTTCCATGGGCACACGCAGCATACCTCCCTGTGGTTTCTGACAAGTCAAAAGAGACACAGAGCACACACTGGTTCCTTCCCTGAATCAACTTCTCGAGGCAGGGTGTTCTGCATCTAGTGAACGGCCTCAGCCAAGGCACGCCCTAGCTAGGCCTCTGGGCCCGTGCCTCTTCAGAAGCCTGCAGTGCTACAGGAAAAACTGTGCTTCAGTTGCAATAGGCAAGCACTCCGCCTTTCTCCGGGAGGCAGGGTGACTTCAGGTACGAGGTCCAGGATGGAAGGCGAAGCCGAGGGTTTCTCTCAGTGCAGCTCAGACTAGGGAAAGAGTGTGACTTCCACGGCATGTTGGACCTTGCTAGAACGGGGCTCGTGATCCTGTGCGAGTGCTGGGTAAATCAAGAAGTCCCAAGAAAGAGTGCAGTGTGTTGCCCATCCCTCGGCAGACACGGAGGGCCTCCGAGGGACCTATGGGCCTCGATGTTGCTCAGTAGGCCCACAGCGGTGTGGAGGTACTCAGTGATCTTGGAACGAAAATGATGCTCACCCGAGGGGCCTAGGAGTTCTCAAATGCTACCTTCTTTCAAATAAAGCAGAACAGCGACTACGAGCTCACGGAGAGAGCTGCATGCCTCCCTTCCTGCATGGCTACTCAGGGCCTTACCTCGAGGCAAGGACTCACGTTGAGATTCCCTTTAGCTCCAGAGCATGGCAAGATGAGCCCCACCCCGGCCATGGAAGCACCCTGTGTAGCCAGAGAAAGCTCATTTTCTTCCCAGACCCATGCCTACAGCGGCCAGAGGCCTGACAACAGCAGAGCATTTCAGGGCGCTTCAAGGGAGCGTGAACGGGGCTTTGCAAATGAAAAAGCAAGGCTAGTACCGTCGCGCCCCCATTTCCATGGGCACACGCAGCATACCTCCCTGTGGTTTCTGAGCAGTCAAAAGAGACACAGAGCACACACTTCGTCCTTCCCCGAATCAGCTTCTCGAGGCAGGGTGTTCTGCATGTAGTGAACGGCCTCAACCAAGGCGCGCCCTAGCTAGGCCTCTGGGCCCGTGCCTCTTCAGAAGCCTGCAGTGCTACAGGAAAAACTGTGCTTTAGTGGCAATAGGAACGCAAGCCGACTTTCTCCTGGAGGCAGCGTGACTTCAGGTAGGAGGTCCTGGTTGGAAGGCGAAGCCTAGTGTTTTTTTCAGTGCAGCTCAGAGTAGGGAATGAGTGCGACTTCCACGGCATGTTGGAACCTGCTAGAACCGTGCTCGTGAACCTGTGGTAGTGCTGGGGGAATCAAGCTGTCCCAGGAAAGAGTGTACTGTTTTGCCCCTCACTCGGCATACACAGTGTGAGTCCGAAGGCCTACCGGCCTGGATGTTGTTTAGTAGGGCCCGGGGAGCCTGGGGGTACTCCGTGTTCTTGCAGGGCATAGGGTTTCCAGGCGAGGCACCTAGGTGTCCCGAAAAGCGTACTGGCGTTCAAAGGCTGCAGAGGAGCGCCTGCGGCCTCATGGAAACTGCTGCACGCCTCCGCTTCTGCAGAGCAATTCAGGGCCTTACCTCGAGGCAAGTCTTCACGTTGAGTGTCCCGTGAGCGACACCGCATGGTAGGATGCTGACTTTCTCCTTGAGTAGAGAGACTTCAGGTAGGAGGTCCTCTAAGAATTCGAAGCAGAGTGTTTTCTCATGGCAGCTCAAACGAGGGCAATGTCGAAGACTTCCAGGGCATGTTGGACTGCCTAGAAATGTGGTTCTGATGCTGTTCGAGTGCTCTAGAAATGTAGCTCTCCTGAAGTAACGTGCAGTGTGTTGCCCATCCCTCGGCAGACACGGAGGGCCTCCGAGGGACCTATGGGCCTCGATGTTGCTCAGTAGGCCCACAGGGGTGTGGAGGTACTCAGTGATCTTGGAACGAAAAGGATGCTCACCCGAGGGGCCTAGGAGTTCTCCAAGGCTACCTTCTTTCAAATAAAGCAGAACAGCGACTAAGAGCTCATGGAGAGAGCTGCATGCCTCCCGTTCTGCATGGCTACTCAGGGCCTTACCTCGAGGCAAGGACTCACGTTGAGATTCCCTTTAGCTCCAGAGCATGGCAAGATGAGCCCCACTCCGGCCATGGAAGCACCCTGTGTAGCCAGAGAAAGCTCATTTTCTTCCCAGACCCATGCCTACAGCGGCCAGAGGCCAGTCAACAGCAGAGCATTTCAGGGAGCTTCAAGGCAGCACGCGTGGAGCTTTGCAAATGGAAAAGCAAGGCTAGTACCATCGCGCCCCCATTTCCATGGGCACACGCAGCATACCTCCCTGTGGTTTCTGAGCAGTCAAAAGAGACACAGAGCACACACTGGTTCCTTCCCTGAATCAACTTCTCGAGGCAGGGTGTTCTGCATCTAGTGAACGGCCTCAGCCAAGGCACGCCCTAGCTAGGCCTCTGGGCCCGTGCCTCTTCAGAAGCCTGCAGTGCTACAGGAAAAACTGTGCTTCAGTTGCAATAGGCAAGCACTCCGCCTTTCTCCGGGAGGCAGGGTGACTTCAGGTACGAGGTCCAGGATGGAAGGCGAAGCCGAGGGTTTCTCTCAGTGCAGCTCAGACTAGGGAAAGAGTGTGACTTCCACGGCATGTTGGACCTTGCTAGAACGGGGCTCGTGATCCTGTGCGAGTGCTGGGTAAATCAAGAAGTCCCAAGAAAGAGTGCAGTGTGTTGCCCATCCCTCGGCAGACACGGAGGGCCTCCGAGGGACCTATGGGCCTCGATGTTGCTCAGTAGGCCCACAGCGGTGTGGAGGTACTCAGTGATCTTGGAACGAAAATGATGCTCACCCGAGGGGCCTAGGAGTTCTCAAATGCTACCTTCTTTCAAATAAAGCAGAACAGCGACTACGAGCTCACGGAGAGAGCTGCATGCCTCCCTTCCTGCATGGCTACTCAGGGCCTTACCTCGAGGCAAGGACTCACGTTGAGATTCCCTTTAGCTCCAGAGCATGGCAAGATGAGCCCCACCCCGGCCATGGAAGCACCCTGTGTAGCCAGAGAAAGCTCATTTTCTTCCCAGACCCATGCCTACAGCGGCCAGAGGCCTGACAACAGCAGAGCATTTCAGGGCGCTTCAAGGGAGCGTGAACGGGGCTTTGCAAATGAAAAAGCAAGGCTAGTACCGTCGCGCCCCCATTTCCATGGGCACACGCAGCATACCTCCCTGTGGTTTCTGAGCAGTCAAAAGAGACACAGAGCACACACTTCGTCCTTCCCCGAATCAGCTTCTCGAGGCAGGGTGTTCTGCATGTAGTGAACGGCCTCAACCAAGGCGCGCCCTAGCTAGGCCTCTGGGCCCGTGCCTCTTCAGAAGCCTGCAGTGCTACAGGAAAAACTGTGCTTTAGTGGCAATAGGAACGCAAGCCGACTTTCTCCTGGAGGCAGCGTGACTTCAGGTAGGAGGTCCTGGTTGGAAGGCGAAGCCTAGTGTTTTTTTCAGTGCAGCTCAGAGTAGGGAATGAGTGCGACTTCCACGGCATGTTGGAACCTGCTAGAACCGTGCTCGTGAACCTGTGGTAGTGCTGGGGGAATCAAGCTGTCCCAGGAAAGAGTGTACTGTTTTGCCCCTCACTCGGCATACACAGTGTGAGTCCGAAGGCCTACCGGCCTGGATGTTGTTTAGTAGGGCCCGGGGAGCCTGGGGGTACTCCGTGTTCTTGCAGGGCATAGGGTTTCCAGGCGAGGCACCTAGGTGTCCCGAAAAGCGTACTGGCGTTCAAAGGCTGCAGAGGAGCGCCTGCGGCCTCATGGAAACTGCTGCACGCCTCCGCTTCTGCAGAGCAATTCAGGGCCTTACCTCGAGGCAAGTCTTCACGTTGAGTGTCCCGTGAGCGACACCGCATGGTAGGATGCTGACTTTCTCCTTGAGTAGAGAGACTTCAGGTAGGAGGTCCTCTAAGAATTCGAAGCAGAGTGTTTTCTCATGGCAGCTCAAACGAGGGCAATGTCGAAGACTTCCAGGGCATGTTGGACTGCCTAGAAATGTGGTTCTGATGCTGTTCGAGTGCTCTAGAAATGTAGCTCTCCTGAAGTAACGTGCAGTGTGTTGCCCATCCCTCGGCAGACACGGAGGGCCTCCGAGGGACCTATGGGCCTCGATGTTGCTCAGTAGGCCCACAGCTGTGTGGAGGTACTCAGTGATCTTGGAACGAAAAGGATGCTCACCCGAGGGGCCTAGGAGTTCTCCAAGGCTACCTTCTTTCAAATAAAGCAGAACAGCGACTAAGAGCTCATGGAGAGAGCTGCATGCCTCCCGTTCTGCATGGCTACTCAGGGCCTTACCTCGAGGCAAGGACTCACGTTGAGATTCCCTTTAGCTCCAGAGCATGGCAAGATGAGCCCCACTCCGGCCATGGAAGCACCCTGTGTAGCCAGAGAAAGCTCATTTTCTTCCCAGACCCATGCCTACAGCGGCCAGAGGCCAGTCAACAGCAGAGCATTTCAGGGAGCTTCAAGGCAGCACGCGTGGAGCTTTGCAAATGGAAAAGCAAGGCTAGTACCGTCGCGCCCCCATTTCCATGGGCACACGCAGCATACCTCCCTGTGGTTTCTGAGCAGTCAAAAGAGACACAGAGCACACACTTCGTCCTTCCCCGAATCAGCTTCTCGAGGCAGGGTGTTCTGCATGTAGTGAACGGCCTCAACCAAGGCGCGCCCTAGCTAGGCCTCTGGGCCCGTGCCTCTTCAGAAGCCTGCAGTGCTACAGGAAAAACTGTGCTTTAGTGGCAATAGGAACGCAAGCCGACTTTCTCCTGGAGGCAGCGTGACTTCAGGTAGGAGGTCCTGGTTGGAAGGCGAAGCCTAGTGTTTTTTTCAGTGCAGCTCAGAGTAGGGAATGAGTGCGACTTCCACGGCATGTTGGAACCTGCTAGAACCGTGCTCGTGAACCTGTGGTAGTGCTGGGGGAATCAAGCTGTCCCAGGAAAGAGTGTACTGTTTTGCCCCTCACTCGGCATACACAGTGTGAGTCCGAAGGCCTACCGGCCTGGATGTTGTTTAGTAGGGCCCGGGGAGCCTGGGGGTACTCCGTGTTCTTGCAGGGCATAGGGTTTCCAGGCGAGGCACCTAGGTGTCCCGAAAAGCGTACTGGCGTTCAAAGGCTGCAGAGGAGCGCCTGCGGCCTCATGGAAACTGCTGCACGCCTCCGCTTCTGCAGAGCAATTCAGGGCCTTACCTCGAGGCAAGTCTTCACGTTGAGTGTCCCGTGAGCGACACCGCATGGTAGGATGCTGACTTTCTCCTTGAGTAGAGAGACTTCAGGTAGGAGGTCCTCTAAGAATTCGAAGCAGAGTGTTTTCTCATGGCAGCTCTAACGGGGGCAATGTCGAAGACTACCAGGGCATGTTGGACTGCCTAGAAATGTGGTTCTGATGCTGTTCGAGTGCTCTAGAAATGTAGCTCTCCTGAAGTAACGTGCAGTGTGTTGCCCATCCCTCGGCAGACACGGAGGGCCTCCGAGGGACCTATGGGCCTCGATGTTGCTCAGTAGGCCCACAGGGGTGTGGAGGTACTCAGTGATCTTGGAACGAAAAGGATGCTCACCCGAGGGGCCTAGGAGTTCTCCAAGGCTACCTTCTTTCAAATAAAGCAGAACAGCGACTAAGAGCTCATGGAGAGAGCTGCATGCCTCCCGTTCTGCATGGCTACTCAGGGCCTTACCTCGAGGCAAGGACTCACGTTGAGATTCCCTTTAGCTCCAGAGCATGGCAAGATGAGCCCCACTCCGGCCATGGAAGCACCCTGTGTAGCCAGAGAAAGCTCATTTTCTTCCCAGACCCATGCCTACAGCGGCCAGAGGCCAGTCAACAGCAGAGCATTTCAGGGAGCTTCAAGGCAGCACGGGTGGAGCTTTGCAAATGGAAAAGCAAGGCTAGTACCATCGCGCCCCCATTTCCATGGGCACACGCAGCATACCTCCCTGTGGTTTCTGACAAGTCAAAAGAGACACAGAGCACACACTGGTTCCTTCCCTGAATCAACTTCTCGAGGCAGGGTGTTCTGCATCTAGTGAACGGCCTCAGCCAAGGCACGCCCTAGCTAGGCCTCTGGGCCCGTGCCTCTTCAGAAGCCTGCAGTGCTACAGGAAAAACTGTGCTTCAGTTGCAATAGGCAAGCACTCCGCCTTTCTCCGGGAGGCAGGGTGACTTCAGGTACGAGGTCCAGGATGGAAGGCGAAGCCGAGGGTTTCTCTCAGTGCAGCTCAGACTAGGGAAAGAGTGTGACTTCCACGGCATGTTGGACCTTGCTAGAACGGGGCTCGTGATCCTGTGCGAGTGCTGGGTAAATCAAGAAGTCCCAAGAAAGAGTGCAGTGTGTTGCCCATCCCTCGGCAGACACGGAGGGCCTCCGAGGGACCTATGGGCCTCGATGTTGCTCAGTTAGGCCCACAGCGGTGTGGAGGTACTCAGTGATCTTGGAACGAAAATGATGCTCACCCGAGGGGCCTAGGAGTTCTCAAATGCTACCTTCTTTCAAATAAAGCAGAACAGCGACTACGAGCTCACGGAGAGAGCTGCATGCCTCCCTTCCTGCATGGCTACTCAGGGCCTTACCTCGAGGCAAGGACTCACGTTGAGATTCCCTTTAGCTCTAGAGCATGGCAAGATGAGCCCCACCCCGGCCATGGAAGCACCCTGTGTAGCCAGAGAAAGCTCATTTTCTTCCCAGACCCATGCCTACAGCGGCCAGAGGCCTGACAACAGCAGAGCATTTCAGGGCGCTTCAAGGGAGCGTGAACGGGGCTTTGCAAATGAAAAAGCAAGGCTAGTACCGTCGCGCCCCCATTTCCATGGGCACACGCAGCATACCTCCCTGTGGTTTCTGAGCAGTCAAAAGAGACACAGAGCACACACTTCGTCCTTCCCCGAATCAGCTTCTCGAGGCAGGGTGTTCTGCATGTAGTGAACGGCCTCAACCAAGGCGCGCCCTAGCTAGGCCTCTGGGCCCGTGCCTCTTCAGAAGCCTGCAGTGCTACAGGAAAAACTGTGCTTTAGTGGCAATAGGAACGCAAGCCGACTTTCTCCTGGAGGCAGCGTGACTTCAGGTAGGAGGTCCTGGTTGGAAGGCGAAGCCTAGTGTTTTTTTCAGTGCAGCTCAGAGTAGGGAATGAGTGCGACTTCCACGGCATGTTGGAACCTGCTAGAACCGTGCTCGTGAACCTGTGGTAGTGCTGGGGGAATCAAGCTGTCCCAAGAAAGAGTGTACTGTTTTGCCCCTCACTCGGCATACACAGTGTGAGTCCGAAGGCCTACCGGCCTGGATGTTGTTTAGTAGGGCCCGGGGAGCCTGGGGGTACTCCGTGTTCTTGCAGGGCATAGGGTTTCCAGGCGAGGCACCTAGGTGTCCCGAAAAGCGTACTGGCGTTCAAAGGCTGCAGAGGAGCGCCTGCGGCCTCATGGAAACTGCTGCACGCCTCCGCTTCTGCAGAGCAATTCAGGGCCTTACCTCGAGGCAAGTCTTCACGTTGAGTGTCCCGTGAGCGACACCGCATGGTAGGATGCTGACTTTCTCCTTGAGTAGAGAGACTTCAGGTAGGAGGTCCTCTAAGAATTCGAAGCAGAGTGTTTTCTCATGGCAGCTCTAACGGGGGCAATGTCGAAGACTACCAGGGCATGTTGGACTGCCTAGAAATGTGGTTCTGATGCTGTTCGAGTGCTCTAGAAATGTAGCTCTCCTGAAGTAACGTGCAGTGTGTTGCCCATCCCTCGGCAGACACGGAGGGCCTCCGAGGGACCTATGGGCCTCGATGTTGCTCAGTAGGCCCACAGGGGTGTGGAGGTACTCAGTGATCTTGGAACGAAAAGGATGCTCACCCGAGGGGCCTAGGAGTTCTCCAAGGCTACCTTCTTTCAAATAAAGCAGAACAGCGACTAAGAGCTCATGGAGAGAGCTGCATGCCTCCCGTTCTGCATGGCTACTCAGGGCCTTACCTCGAGGCAAGGACTCACGTTGAGATTCCCTTTAGCTCCAGAGCATGGCAAGATGAGCCCCACCCCGGCCATGGAAGCACCCTGTGTAGCCAGAGAAAGCTCATTTTCTTCCCAGACCCATGCCTACAGCGGCCAGAGGCCAGTCAACAGCAGAGCATTTCAGGGAGCTTCAAGGCAGCACGCGTGGAGCTTTGCAAATGGAAAAGCAAGGCTAGTACCATCGCGCCCCCATTTCCATGGGCACACGCAGCATACCTCCCTGTGGTTTCTGACAAGTCAAAAGAGACACAGAGCACACACTGGTTCCTTCCCTGAATCAACTTCTCGAGGCAGGGTGTTCTGCATCTAGTGAACGGCCTCAGCCAAGGCACGCCCTAGCTAGGCCTCTGGGCCCGTGCCTCTTCAGAAGCCTGCAGTGCTACAGGAAAAACTGTGCTTCAGTTGCAATAGGCAAGCACTCCGCCTTTCTCCGGGAGGCAGGGTGACTTCAGGTACGAGGTCCAGGATGGAAGGCGAAGCCGAGGGTTTCTCTCAGTGCAGCTCAGACTAGGGAAAGAGTGTGACTTCCACGGCATGTTGGACCTTGCTAGAACGGGGCTCGTGATCCTGTGCGAGTGCTGGGTAAATCAAGAAGTCCCAAGAAAGAGTGCAGTGTGTTGCCCATCCCTCGGCAGACACGGAGGGCCTCCGAGGGACCTATGGGCCTCGATGTTGCTCAGTTAGGCCCACAGCGGTGTGGAGGTACTCAGTGATCTTGGAACGAAAATGATGCTCACCCGAGGGGCCTAGGAGTTCTCAAATGCTACCTTCTTTCAAATAAAGCAGAACAGCGACTACGAGCTCACGGAGAGAGCTGCATGCCTCCCTTCCTGCATGGCTACTCAGGGCCTTACCTCGAGGCAAGGACTCACGTTGAGATTCCCTTTAGCTCTAGAGCATGGCAAGATGAGCCCCACCCCGGCCATGGAAGCACCCTGTGTAGCCAGAGAAAGCTCATTTTCTTCCCAGACCCATGCCTACAGCGGCCAGAGGCCTGACAACAGCAGAGCATTTCAGGGCGCTTCAAGGGAGCGTGAACGGGGCTTTGCAAATGAAAAAGCAAGGCTAGTACCGTCGCGCCCCCATTTCCATGGGCACACGCAGCATACCTCCCTGTGGTTTCTGAGCAGTCAAAAGAGACACAGAGCACACACTTCGTCCTTCCCCGAATCAGCTTCTCGAGGCAGGGTGTTCTGCATGTAGTGAACGGCCTCAACCAAGGCGCGCCCTAGCTAGGCCTCTGGGCCCGTGCCTCTTCAGAAGCCTGCAGTGCTACAGGAAAAACTGTGCTTTAGTGGCAATAGGAACGCAAGCCGACTTTCTCCTGGAGGCAGCGTGACTTCAGGTAGGAGGTCCTGGTTGGAAGGCGAAGCCTAGTGTTTTTTTCAGTGCAGCTCAGAGTAGGGAATGAGTGCGACTTCCACGGCATGTTGGAACCTGCTAGAACCGTGCTCGTGAACCTGTGGTAGTGCTGGGGGAATCAAGCTGTCCCAAGAAAGAGTGTACTGTTTTGCCCCTCACTCGGCATACACAGTGTGAGTCCGAAGGCCTACCGGCCTGGATGTTGTTTAGTAGGGCCAGGGGAGCCTGGGGGTACTCCGTGTTCTTGCAGGGCATAGGGTTTCCAGGCGAGGCACCTAGGTGTCCCGAAAAGCGTACTGGCGTTCAAAGGCTGCAGAGGAGCGCCTGCGGCCTCATGGAAACTGCTGCACGCCTCCGCTTCTGCAGAGCAATTCAGGGCCTTACCTCGAGGCAAGTCTTCACGTTGAGTGTCCCGTGAGCGACACCGCATGGTAGGATGCTGACTTTCTCCTTGAGTAGAGAGACTTCAGGTAGGAGGTCCTCTAAGAATTCGAAGCAGAGTGTTTTCTCATGGCAGCTCTAACGGGGGCAATGTCGAAGACTACCAGGGCATGTTGGACTGCCTAGAAATGTGGTTCTGATGCTGTTCGAGTGCTCTAGAAATGTAGCTCTCCTGAAGTAACGTGCAGTGTGTTGCCCATCCCTCGGCAGACACGGAGGGCCTCCGAGGGACCTATGGGCCTCGATGTTGCTCAGTAGGCCCACAGGGGTGTGGAGGTACTCAGTGATCTTGGAACGAAAAGGATGCTCACCCGAGGGGCCTAGGAGTTCTCCAAGGCTACCTTCTTTCAAATAAAGCAGAACAGCGACTAAGAGCTCATGGAGAGAGCTGCATGCCTCCCGTTCTGCATGGCTACTCAGGGCCTTACCTCGAGGCAAGGACTCACGTTGAGATTCCCTTTAGCTCCAGAGCATGGCAAGATGAGCCCCACTCCGGCCATGGAAGCACCCTGTGTAGCCAGAGAAAGCTCATTTTCTTCCCAGACCCATGCCTACAGCGGCCAGAGGCCAGTCAACAGCAGAGCATTTCAGGGAGCTTCAAGGCAGCACGCGTGGAGCTTTGCAAATGGAAAAGCAAGGCTAGTACCATCGCGCCCCCATTTCCATGGGCACACGCAGCATACCTCCCTGTGGTTTCTGAGCAGTCAAAAGAGACACAGAGCACACACTGGTTCCTTCCCTGAATCAACTTCTCGAGGCAGGGTGTTCTGCATCTAGTGAACGGCCTCAGCCAAGGCACGCCCTAGCTAGGCCTCTGGGCCCGTGCCTCTTCAGAAGCCTGCAGTGCTACAGGAAAAACTGTGCTTCAGTTGCAATAGGCAAGCACTCCGCCTTTCTCCGGGAGGCAGGGTGACTTCAGGTACGAGGTCCAGGATGGAAGGCGAAGCCGAGGGTTTCTCTCAGTGCAGCTCAGACTAGGGAAAGAGTGTGACTTCCACGGCATGTTGGACCTTGCTAGAACGGGGCTCGTGATCCTGTGCGAGTGCTGGGTAAATCAAGAAGTCCCAAGAAAGAGTGCAGTGTGTTGCCCATCCCTCGGCAGACACGGAGGGCCTCCGAGGGACCTATGGGCCTCGATGTTGCTCAGTTAGGCCCACAGCGGTGTGGAGGTACTCAGTGATCTTGGAACGAAAATGATGCTCACCCGAGGGGCCTAGGAGTTCTCAAATGCTACCTTCTTTCAAATAAAGCAGAACAGCGACTACGAGCTCACGGAGAGAGCTGCATGCCTCCCTTCCTGCATGGCTACTCAGGGCCTTACCTCGAGGCAAGGACTCACGTTGAGATTCCCTTTAGCTCTAGAGCATGGCAAGATGAGCCCCACCCCGGCCATGGAAGCACCCTGTGTAGCCAGAGAAAGCTCATTTTCTTCCCAGACCCATGCCTACAGCGGCCAGAGGCCTGACAACAGCAGAGCATTTCAGGGCGCTTCAAGGGAGCGTGAACGGGGCTTTGCAAATGAAAAAGCAAGGCTAGTACCGTCGCGCCCCCATTTCCATGGGCACACGCAGCATACCTCCCTGTGGTTTCTGAGCAGTCAAAAGAGACACAGAGCACACACTTCGTCCTTCCCCGAATCAGCTTCTCGAGGCAGGGTGTTCTGCATGTAGTGAACGGCCTCAACCAAGGCGCGCCCTAGCTAGGCCTCTGGGCCCGTGCCTCTTCAGAAGCCTGCAGTGCTACAGGAAAAACTGTGCTTTAGTGGCAATAGGAACGCAAGCCGACTTTCTCCTGGAGGCAGCGTGACTTCAGGTAGGAGGTCCTGGTTGGAAGGCGAAGCCTAGTGTTTTTTTCAGTGCAGCTCAGAGTAGGGAATGAGTGCGACTTCCACGGCATGTTGGAACCTGCTAGAACCGTGCTCGTGAACCTGTGGTAGTGCTGGGGGAATCAAGCTGTCCCAAGAAAGAGTGTACTGTTTTGCCCCTCACTCGGCATACACAGTGTGAGTCCGAAGGCCTACCGGCCTGGATGTTGTTTAGTAGGGCCCGGGGAGCCTGGGGGTACTCCGTGTTCTTGCAGGGCATAGGGTTTCCAGGCGAGGCACCTAGGTGTCCCGAAAAGCGTACTGGCGTTCAAAGGCTGCAGAGGAGCGCCTGCGGCCTCATGGAAACTGCTGCACGCCTCCGCTTCTGCAGAGCAATTCAGGGCCTTACCTCGAGGCAAGTCTTCACGTTGAGTGTCCCGTGAGCGACACCGCATGGTAGGATGCTGACTTTCTCCTTGAGTAGAGAGACTTCAGGTAGGAGGTCCTCTAAGAATTCGAAGCAGAGTGTTTTCTCATGGCAGCTCTAACGGGGGCAATGTCGAAGACTACCAGGGCATGTTGGACTGCCTAGAAATGTGGTTCTGATGCTGTTCGAGTGCTCTAGAAATGTAGCTCTCCTGAAGTAACGTGCAGTGTGTTGCCCATCCCTCGGCAGACACGGAGGGCCTCTGAGGGACCTATGGGCCTCGATGTTGCTCAGTAGGCCCACAGGGGTGTGGAGGTACTCAGTGATCTTGGAACGAAAAGGATGCTCACCCGAGGGGCCTAGGAGTTCTCCAAGGCTACCTTCTTTCAAATAAAGCAGAACAGCGACTAAGAGCTCATGGAGAGAGCTGCATGCCTCCCGTTCTGCATGGCTACTCAGGGCCTTACCTCGAGGCAAGGACTCACGTTGAGATTCCCTTTAGCTCCAGAGCATGGCAAGATGAGCCCCACTCCGGCCATGGAAGCACCCTGTGTAGCCAGAGAAAGCTCATTTTCTTCCCAGACCCATGCCTACAGCGGCCAGAGGCCAGTCAACAGCAGAGCATTTCAGGGAGCTTCAAGGCAGCACGCGTGGAGCTTTGCAAATGGAAAAGCAAGGCTAGTACCATCGCGCCCCCATTTCCATGGGCACACGCAGCATACCTCCCTGTGGTTTCTGAGCAGTCAAAAGAGACACAGAGCACACACTGGTTCCTTCCCTGAATCAACTTCTCGAGGCAGGGTGTTCTGCATCTAGTGAACGGCCTCAGCCAAGGCACGCCCTAGCTAGGCCTCTGGGCCCGTGCCTCTTCAGAAGCCTGCAGTGCTACAGGAAAAACTGTGCTTCAGTTGCAATAGGCAAGCACTCCGCCTTTCTCCGGGAGGCAGGGTGACTTCAGGTACGAGGTCCAGGATGGAAGGCGAAGCCGAGGGTTTCTCTCAGTGCAGCTCAGACTAGGGAAAGAGTGTGACTTCCACGGCATGTTGGACCTTGCTAGAACGGGGCTCGTGATCCTGTGCGAGTGCTGGGTAAATCAAGAAGTCCCAAGAAAGAGTGCAGTGTGTTGCCCATCCCTCGGCAGACACGGAGGGCCTCCGAGGGACCTATGGGCCTCGATGTTGCTCAGTTAGGCCCACAGCGGTGTGGAGGTACTCAGTGATCTTGGAACGAAAATGATGCTCACCCGAGGGGCCTAGGAGTTCTCAAATGCTACCTTCTTTCAAATAAAGCAGAACAGCGACTACGAGCTCACGGAGAGAGCTGCATGCCTCCCTTCCTGCATGGCTACTCAGGGCCTTACCTCGAGGCAAGGACTCACGTTGAGATTCCCTTTAGCTCTAGAGCATGGCAAGATGAGCCCCACCCCGGCCATGGAAGCACCCTGTGTAGCCAGAGAAAGCTCATTTTCTTCCCAGACCCATGCCTACAGCGGCCAGAGGCCTGACAACAGCAGAGCATTTCAGGGCGCTTCAAGGGAGCGTGAACGGGGCTTTGCAAATGAAAAAGCAAGGCTAGTACCGTCGCGCCCCCATTTCCATGGGCACACGCAGCATACCTCCCTGTGGTTTCTGAGCAGTCAAAAGAGACACAGAGCACACACTTCGTCCTTCCCCGAATCAGCTTCTCGAGGCAGGGTGTTCTGCATGTAGTGAACGGCCTCAACCAAGGCGCGCCCTAGCTAGGCCTCTGGGCCCGTGCCTCTTCAGAAGCCTGCAGTGCTACAGGAAAAACTGTGCTTTAGTGGCAATAGGAACGCAAGCCGACTTTCTCCTGGAGGCAGCGTGACTTCAGGTAGGAGGTCCTGGTTGGAAGGCGAAGCCTAGTGTTTTTTTCAGTGCAGCTCAGAGTAGGGAATGAGTGCGACTTCCACGGCATGTTGGAACCTGCTAGAACCGTGCTCGTGAACCTGTGGTAGTGCTGGGGGAATCAAGCTGTCCCAAGAAAGAGTGTACTGTTTTGCCCCTCACTCGGCATACACAGTGTGAGTCCGAAGGCCTACCGGCCTGGATGTTGTTTAGTAGGGCCAGGGGAGCCTGGGGGTACTCCGTGTTCTTGCAGGGCATAGGGTTTCCAGGCGAGGCACCTAGGTGTCCCGAAAAGCGTACTGGCGTTCAAAGGCTGCAGAGGAGCGCCTGCGGCCTCATGGAAACTGCTGCACGCCTCCGCTTCTGCAGAGCAATTCAGGGCCTTACCTCGAGGCAAGTCTTCACGTTGAGTGTCCCGTGAGCGACACCGCATGGTAGGATGCTGACTTTCTCCTTGAGTAGAGAGACTTCAGGTAGGAGGTCCTCTAAGAATTCGAAGCAGAGTGTTTTCTCATGGCAGCTCTAACGGGGGCAATGTCGAAGACTACCAGGGCATGTTGGACTGCCTAGAAATGTGGTTCTGATGCTGTTCGAGTGCTCTAGAAATGTAGCTCTCCTGAAGTAACGTGCAGTGTGTTGCCCATCCCTCGGCAGACACGGAGGGCCTCCGAGGGACCTATGGGCCTCGATGTTGCTCAGTAGGCCCACAGGGGTGTGGAGGTACTCAGTGATCTTGGAACGAAAAGGATGCTCACCCGAGGGGCCTAGGAGTTCTCCAAGGCTACCTTCTTTCAAATAAAGCAGAACAGCGACTAAGAGCTCATGGAGAGAGCTGCATGCCTCCCGTTCTGCATGGCTACTCAGGGCCTTACCTCGAGGCAAGGACTCACGTTGAGATTCCCTTTAGCTCCAGAGCATGGCAAGATGAGCCCCACTCTGGCCATGGAAGCACCCTGTGTAGCCAGAGAAAGCTCATTTTCTTCCCAGACCCATGCCTACAGCGGCCAGAGGCCAGTCAACAGCAGAGCATTTCAGGGAGCTTCAAGGCAGCACGCGTGGAGCTTTGCAAATGGAAAAGCAAGGCTAGTACCATCGCGCCCCCATTTCCATGGGCACACGCAGCATACCTCCCTGTGGTTTCTGAGCAGTCAAAAGAGACACAGAGCACACACTGGTTCCTTCCCTGAATCAACTTCTCGAGGCAGGGTGTTCTGCATCTAGTGAACGGCCTCAGCCAAGGCACGCCCTAGCTAGGCCTCTGGGCCCGTGCCTCTTCAGAAGCCTGCAGTGCTACAGGAAAAACTGTGCTTCAGTTGCAATAGGCAAGCACTCCGCCTTTCTCCGGGAGGCAGGGTGACTTCAGGTACGAGGTCCAGGATGGAAGGCGAAGCCGAGGGTTTCTCTCAGTGCAGCTCAGACTAGGGAAAGAGTGTGACTTCCACGGCATGTTGGACCTTGCTAGAACGGGGCTCGTGATCCTGTGCGAGTGCTGGGTAAATCAAGAAGTCCCAAGAAAGAGTGCAGTGTGTTGCCCATCCCTCGGCAGACACGGAGGGCCTCCGAGGGACCTATGGGCCTCGATGTTGCTCAGTTAGGCCCACAGCGGTGTGGAGGTACTCAGTGATCTTGGAACGAAAATGATGCTCACCCGAGGGGCCTAGGAGTTCTCAAATGCTACCTTCTTTCAAATAAAGCAGAACAGCGACTACGAGCTCACGGAGAGAGCTGCATGCCTCCCTTCCTGCATGGCTACTCAGGGCCTTACCTCGAGGCAAGGACTCACGTTGAGATTCCCTTTAGCTCTAGAGCATGGCAAGATGAGCCCCACCCCGGCCATGGAAGCACCCTGTGTAGCCAGAGAAAGCTCATTTTCTTCCCAGACCCATGCCTACAGCGGCCAGAGGCCTGACAACAGCAGAGCATTTCAGGGCGCTTCAAGGGAGCGTGAACGGGGCTTTGCAAATGAAAAAGCAAGGCTAGTACCGTCGCGCCCCCATTTCCATGGGCACACGCAGCATACCTCCCTGTGGTTTCTGAGCAGTCAAAAGAGACACAGAGCACACACTTCGTCCTTCCCCGAATCAGCTTCTCGAGGCAGGGTGTTCTGCATGTAGTGAACGGCCTCAACCAAGGCGCGCCCTAGCTAGGCCTCTGGGCCCGTGCCTCTTCAGAAGCCTGCAGTGCTACAGGAAAAACTGTGCTTTAGTGGCAATAGGAACGCAAGCCGACTTTCTCCTGGAGGCAGCGTGACTTCAGGTAGGAGGTCCTGGTTGGAAGGCGAAGCCTAGTGTTTTTTTCAGTGCAGCTCAGAGTAGGGAATGAGTGCGACTTCCACGGCATGTTGGAACCTGCTAGAACCGTGCTCGTGAACCTGTGGTAGTGCTGGGGGAATCAAGCTGTCCCAAGAAAGAGTGTACTGTTTTGCCCCTCACTCGGCATACACAGTGTGAGTCCGAAGGCCTACCGGCCTGGATGTTGTTTAGTAGGGCCCGGGGAGCCTGGGGGTACTCCGTGTTCTTGCAGGGCATAGGGTTTCCAGGCGAGGCACCTAGGTGTCCCGAAAAGCGTACTGGCATTCAAAGGCTGCAGAGGAGCGCCTGCGGCCTCATGGAAACTGCTGCACGCCTCCGCTTCTGCAGAGCAATTCAGGGCCTTACCTCGAGGCAAGTCTTCACGTTGAGTGTCCCGTGAGCGACACCGCATGGTAGGATGCTGACTTTCTCCTTGAGTAGAGAGACTTCAGGTAGGAGGTCCTCTAAGAATTCGAAGCAGAGTGTTTTCTCATGGCAGCTCTAACGGGGGCAATGTCGAAGACTACCAGGGCATGTTGGACTGCCTAGAAATGTGGTTCTGATGCTGTTCGAGTGCTCTAGAAATGTAGCTCTCCTGAAGTAACGTGCAGTGTGTTGCCCATCCCTCGGCAGACACGGAGGGCCTCCGAGGGACCTATGGGCCTCGATGTTGCTCAGTAGGCCCACAGGGGTGTGGAGGTACTCAGTGATCTTGGAACGAAAAGGATGCTCACCCGAGGGGCCTAGGAGTTCTCCAAGGCTACCTTCTTTCAAATAAAGCAGAACAGCGACTAAGAGCTCATGGAGAGAGCTGCATGCCTCCCGTTCTGCATGGCTACTCAGGGCCTTACCTCGAGGCAAGGACTCACGTTGAGATTCCCTTTAGCTCCAGAGCATGGCAAGATGAGCCCCACCCCGGCCATGGAAGCACCCTGTGTAGCCAGAGAAAGCTCATTTTCTTCCCAGACCCATGCCTACAGCGGCCAGAGGCCAGTCAACAGCAGAGCATTTCAGGGAGCTTCAAGGCAGCACGCGTGGAGCTTTGCAAATGGAAAAGCAAGGCTAGTACCATCGCGCCCCCATTTCCATGGGCACACGCAGCATACCTCCCTGTGGTTTCTGACAAGTCAAAAGAGACACAGAGCACACACTGGTTCCTTCCCTGAATCAACTTCTCGAGGCAGGGTGTTCTGCATCTAGTGAACGGCCTCAGCCAAGGCACGCCCTAGCTAGGCCTCTGGGCCCGTGCCTCTTCAGAAGCCTGCAGTGCTACAGGAAAAACTGTGCTTCAGTTGCAATAGGCAAGCACTCCGCCTTTCTCCGGGAGGCAGGGTGACTTCAGGTACGAGGTCCAGGATGGAAGGCGAAGCCGAGGGTTTCTCTCAGTGCAGCTCAGACTAGGGAAAGAGTGTGACTTCCACGGCATGTTGGACCTTGCTAGAACGGGGCTCGTGATCCTGTGCGAGTGCTGGGTAAATCAAGAAGTCCCAAGAAAGAGTGCAGTGTGTTGCCCATCCCTCGGCAGACACGGAGGGCCTCCGAGGGACCTATGGGCCTCGATGTTGCTCAGTTAGGCCCACAGCGGTGTGGAGGTACTCAGTGATCTTGGAACGAAAATGATGCTCACCCGAGGGGCCTAGGAGTTCTCAAATGCTACCTTCTTTCAAATAAAGCAGAACAGCGACTACGAGCTCACGGAGAGAGCTGCATGCCTCCCTTCCTGCATGGCTACTCAGGGCCTTACCTCGAGGCAAGGACTCACGTTGAGATTCCCTTTAGCTCTAGAGCATGGCAAGATGAGCCCCACCCCGGCCATGGAAGCACCCTGTGTAGCCAGAGAAAGCTCATTTTCTTCCCAGACCCATGCCTACAGCGGCCAGAGGCCTGACAACAGCAGAGCATTTCAGGGCGCTTCAAGGGAGCGTGAACGGGGCTTTGCAAATGAAAAAGCAAGGCTAGTACCGTCGCGCCCCCATTTCCATGGGCACACGCAGCATACCTCCCTGTGGTTTCTGAGCAGTCAAAAGAGACACAGAGCACACACTTCGTCCTTCCCCGAATCAGCTTCTCGAGGCAGGGTGTTCTGCATGTAGTGAACGGCCTCAACCAAGGCGCGCCCTAGCTAGGCCTCTGGGCCCGTGCCTCTTCAGAAGCCTGCAGTGCTACAGGAAAAACTGTGCTTTAGTGGCAATAGGAACGCAAGCCGACTTTCTCCTGGAGGCAGCGTGACTTCAGGTAGGAGGTCCTGGTTGGAAGGCGAAGCCTAGTGTTTTTTTCAGTGCAGCTCAGAGTAGGGAATGAGTGCGACTTCCACGGCATGTTGGAACCTGCTAGAACCGTGCTCGTGAACCTGTGGTAGTGCTGGGGGAATCAAGCTGTCCCAAGAAAGAGTGTACTGTTTTGCCCCTCACTCGGCATACACAGTGTGAGTCCGAAGGCCTACCGGCCTGGATGTTGTTTAGTAGGGCCCGGGGAGCCTGGGGGTACTCCGTGTTCTTGCAGGGCATAGGGTTTCCAGGCGAGGCACCTAGGTGTCCCGAAAAGCGTACTGGCGTTCAAAGGCTGCAGAGGAGCGCCTGCGGCCTCATGGAAACTGCTGCACGCCTCCGCTTCTGCAGAGCAATTCAGGGCCTTACCTCGAGGCAAGTCTTCACGTTGAGTGTCCCGTGAGCGACACCGCATGGTAGGATGCTGACTTTCTCCTTGAGTAGAGAGACTTCAGGTAGGAGGTCCTCTAAGAATTCGAAGCAGAGTGTTTTCTCATGGCAGCTCTAACGGGGGCAATGTCGAAGACTACCAGGGCATGTTGGACTGCCTAGAAATGTGGTTCTGATGCTGTTCGAGTGCTCTAGAAATGTAGCTCTCCTGAAGTAACGTGCAGTGTGTTGCCCATCCCTCGGCAGACACGGAGGGCCTCCGAGGGACCTATGGGCCTCGATGTTGCTCAGTAGGCCCACAGGGGTGTGGAGGTACTCAGTGATCTTGGAACGAAAAGGATGCTCACCCGAGGGGCCTAGGAGTTCTCCAAGGCTACCTTCTTTCAAATAAAGCAGAACAGCGACTAAGAGCTCATGGAGAGAGCTGCATGCCTCCCGTTCTGCATGGCTACTCAGGGCCTTACCTCGAGGCAAGGACTCACGTTGAGATTCCCTTTAGCTCCAGAGCATGGCAAGATGAGCCCCACTCCGGCCATGGAAGCACCCTGTGTAGCCAGAGAAAGCTCATTTTCTTCCCAGACCCATGCCTACAGCGGCCAGAGGCCAGTCAACAGCAGAGCATTTCAGGGAGCTTCAAGGCAGCACGCGTGGAGCTTTGCAAATGGAAAAGCAAGGCTAGTACCATCGCGCCCCCATTTCCATGGGCACACGCAGCATACCTCCCTGTGGTTTCTGAGCAGTCAAAAG
Source organism: Eubalaena glacialis (assembly GCF_028564815.1). Classification (NCBI taxonomy): domain Eukaryota; kingdom Metazoa; phylum Chordata; class Mammalia; order Artiodactyla; family Balaenidae; genus Eubalaena; species Eubalaena glacialis. Next base: position 21,354 of record NW_026871752.1, on the reverse strand, counting down.
AGACACAGAGCACACACTGGTTCCTTCCCTGAATCAACTTCTCGAGGCAGGGTGTTCTGCATCTAGTGAACGGCCTCAGCCAAGGCACGCCCTAGCTAGGCCTCTGGGCCCGTGCCTCTTCAGAAGCCTGCAGTGCTACAGGAAAAACTGTGCTTCAGTTGCAATAGGCAAGCACTCCGCCTTTCTCCGGGAGGCAGGGTGACTTCAGGTACGAGGTCCAGGATGGAAGGCGAAGCCGAGGGTTTCTCTCAGTGCAGCTCAGACTAGGGAAAGAGTGTGACTTCCACGGCATGTTGGACCTTGCTAGAACGGGGCTCGTGATCCTGTGCGAGTGCTGGGTAAATCAAGAAGTCCCAAGAAAGAGTGCAGTGTGTTGCCCATCCCTCGGCAGACACGGAGGGCCTCCGAGGGACCTATGGGCCTCGATGTTGCTCAGTTAGGCCCACAGCGGTGTGGAGGTACTCAGTGATCTTGGAACGAAAATGATGCTCACCCGAGGGGCCTAGGAGTTCTCAAATGCTACCTTCTTTCAAATAAAGCAGAACAGCGACTACGAGCTCACGGAGAGAGCTGCATGCCTCCCTTCCTGCATGGCTACTCAGGGCCTTACCTCGAGGCAAGGACTCACGTTGAGATTCCCTTTAGCTCTAGAGCATGGCAAGATGAGCCCCACCCCGGCCATGGAAGCACCCTGTGTAGCCAGAGAAAGCTCATTTTCTTCCCAGACCCATGCCTACAGCGGCCAGAGGCCTGACAACAGCAGAGCATTTCAGGGCGCTTCAAGGGAGCGTGAACGGGGCTTTGCAAATGAAAAAGCAAGGCTAGTACCGTCGCGCCCCCATTTCCATGGGCACACGCAGCATACCTCCCTGTGGTTTCTGAGCAGTCAAAAGAGACACAGAGCACACACTTCGTCCTTCCCCGAATCAGCTTCTCGAGGCAGGGTGTTCTGCATGTAGTGAACGGCCTCAACCAAGGCGCGCCCTAGCTAGGCCTCTGGGCCCGTGCCTCTTCAGAAGCCTGCAGTGCTACAGGAAAAACTGTGCTTTAGTGGCAATAGGAACGCAAGCCGACTTTCTCCTGGAGGCAGCGTGACTTCAGGTAGGAGGTCCTGGTTGGAAGGCGAAGCCTAGTGTTTTTTTCAGTGCAGCTCAGAGTAGGGAATGAGTGCGACTTCCACGGCATGTTGGAACCTGCTAGAACCGTGCTCGTGAACCTGTGGTAGTGCTGGGGGAATCAAGCTGTCCCAAGAAAGAGTGTACTGTTTTGCCCCTCACTCGGCATACACAGTGTGAGTCCGAAGGCCTACCGGCCTGGATGTTGTTTAGTAGGGCCCGGGGAGCCTGGGGGTACTCCGTGTTCTTGCAGGGCATAGGGTTTCCAGGCGAGGCACCTAGGTGTCCCGAAAAGCGTACTGGCATTCAAAGGCTGCAGAGGAGCGCCTGCGGCCTCATGGAAACTGCTGCACGCCTCCGCTTCTGCAGAGCAATTCAGGGCCTTACCTCGAGGCAAGTCTTCACGTTGAGTGTCCCGTGAGCGACACCGCATGGTAGGATGCTGACTTTCTCCTTGAGTAGAGAGACTTCAGGTAGGAGGTCCTCTAAGAATTCGAAGCAGAGTGTTTTCTCATGGCAGCTCTAACGGGGGCAATGTCGAAGACTACCAGGGCATGTTGGACTGCCTAGAAATGTGGTTCTGATGCTGTTCGAGTGCTCTAGAAATGTAGCTCTCCTGAAGTAACGTGCAGTGTGTTGCCCATCCCTCGGCAGACACGGAGGGCCTCCGAGGGACCTATGGGCCTCGATGTTGCTCAGTAGGCCCACAGGGGTGTGGAGGTACTCAGTGATCTTGGAACGAAAAGGATGCTCACCCGAGGGGCCTAGGAGTTCTCCAAGGCTACCTTCTTTCAAATAAAGCAGAACAGCGACTAAGAGCTCATGGAGAGAGCTGCATGCCTCCCGTTCTGCATGGCTACTCAGGGCCTTACCTCGAGGCAAGGACTCACGTTGAGATTCCCTTTAGCTCCAGAGCATGGCAAGATGAGCCCCACTCTGGCCATGGAAGCACCCTGTGTAGCCAGAGAAAGCTCATTTTCTTCCCAGACCCATGCCTACAGCGGCCAGAGGCCAGTCAACAGCAGAGCATTTCAGGGAGCTTCAAGGCAGCACGCGTGGAGCTTTGCAAATGGAAAAGCAAGGCTAGTACCATCGCGCCCCCATTTCCATGGGCACACGCAGCATACCTCCCTGTGGTTTCTGAGCAGTCAAAAGAGACACAGAGCACACACTGGTTCCTTCCCTGAATCAACTTCTCGAGGCAGGGTGTTCTGCATCTAGTGAACGGCCTCAGCCAAGGCACGCCCTAGCTAGGCCTCTGGGCCCGTGCCTCTTCAGAAGCCTGCAGTGCTACAGGAAAAACTGTGCTTCAGTTGCAATAGGCAAGCACTCCGCCTTTCTCCGGGAGGCAGGGTGACTTCAGGTACGAGGTCCAGGATGGAAGGCGAAGCCGAGGGTTTCTCTCAGTGCAGCTCAGACTAGGGAAAGAGTGTGACTTCCACGGCATGTTGGACCTTGCTAGAACGGGGCTCGTGATCCTGTGCGAGTGCTGGGTAAATCAAGAAGTCCCAAGAAAGAGTGCAGTGTGTTGCCCATCCCTCGGCAGACACGGAGGGCCTCCGAGGGACCTATGGGCCTCGATGTTGCTCAGTTAGGCCCACAGCGGTGTGGAGGTACTCAGTGATCTTGGAACGAAAATGATGCTCACCCGAGGGGCCTAGGAGTTCTCAAATGCTACCTTCTTTCAAATAAAGCAGAACAGCGACTACGAGCTCACGGAGAGAGCTGCATGCCTCCCTTCCTGCATGGCTACTCAGGGCCTTACCTCGAGGCAAGGACTCACGTTGAGATTCCCTTTAGCTCTAGAGCATGGCAAGATGAGCCCCACCCCGGCCATGGAAGCACCCTGTGTAGCCAGAGAAAGCTCATTTTCTTCCCAGACCCATGCCTACAGCGGCCAGAGGCCTGACAACAGCAGAGCATTTCAGGGCGCTTCAAGGGAGCGTGAACGGGGCTTTGCAAATGAAAAAGCAAGGCTAGTACCGTCGCGCCCCCATTTCCATGGGCACACGCAGCATACCTCCCTGTGGTTTCTGAGCAGTCAAAAGAGACACAGAGCACACACTTCGTCCTTCCCCGAATCAGCTTCTCGAGGCAGGGTGTTCTGCATGTAGTGAACGGCCTCAACCAAGGCGCGCCCTAGCTAGGCCTCTGGGCCCGTGCCTCTTCAGAAGCCTGCAGTGCTACAGGAAAAACTGTGCTTTAGTGGCAATAGGAACGCAAGCCGACTTTCTCCTGGAGGCAGCGTGACTTCAGGTAGGAGGTCCTGGTTGGAAGGCGAAGCCTAGTGTTTTTTTCAGTGCAGCTCAGAGTAGGGAATGAGTGCGACTTCCACGGCATGTTGGAACCTGCTAGAACCGTGCTCGTGAACCTGTGGTAGTGCTGGGGGAATCAAGCTGTCCCAAGAAAGAGTGTACTGTTTTGCCCCTCACTCGGCATACACAGTGTGAGTCCGAAGGCCTACCGGCCTGGATGTTGTTTAGTAGGGCCAGGGGAGCCTGGGGGTACTCCGTGTTCTTGCAGGGCATAGGGTTTCCAGGCGAGGCACCTAGGTGTCCCGAAAAGCGTACTGGCGTTCAAAGGCTGCAGAGGAGCGCCTGCGGCCTCATGGAAACTGCTGCACGCCTCCGCTTCTGCAGAGCAATTCAGGGCCTTACCTCGAGGCAAGTCTTCACGTTGAGTGTCCCGTGAGCGACACCGCATGGTAGGATGCTGACTTTCTCCTTGAGTAGAGAGACTTCAGGTAGGAGGTCCTCTAAGAATTCGAAGCAGAGTGTTTTCTCATGGCAGCTCTAACGGGGGCAATGTCGAAGACTACCAGGGCATGTTGGACTGCCTAGAAATGTGGTTCTGATGCTGTTCGAGTGCTCTAGAAATGTAGCTCTCCTGAAGTAACGTGCAGTGTGTTGCCCATCCCTCGGCAGACACGGAGGGCCTCCGAGGGACCTATGGGCCTCGATGTTGCTCAGTAGGCCCACAGGGGTGTGGAGGTACTCAGTGATCTTGGAACGAAAAGGATGCTCACCCGAGGGGCCTAGGAGTTCTCCAAGGCTACCTTCTTTCAAATAAAGCAGAACAGCGACTAAGAGCTCATGGAGAGAGCTGCATGCCTCCCGTTCTGCATGGCTACTCAGGGCCTTACCTCGAGGCAAGGACTCACGTTGAGATTCCCTTTAGCTCCAGAGCATGGCAAGATGAGCCCCACTCCGGCCATGGAAGCACCCTGTGTAGCCAGAGAAAGCTCATTTTCTTCCCAGACCCATGCCTACAGCGGCCAGAGGCCAGTCAACAGCAGAGCATTTCAGGGAGCTTCAAGGCAGCACGCGTGGAGCTTTGCAAATGGAAAAGCAAGGCTAGTACCATCGCGCCCCCATTTCCATGGGCACACGCAGCATACCTCCCTGTGGTTTCTGACAAGTCAAAAGAGACACAGAGCACACACTGGTTCCTTCCCTGAATCAACTTCTCGAGGCAGGGTGTTCTGCATCTAGTGAACGGCCTCAGCCAAGGCACGCCCTAGCTAGGCCTCTGGGCCCGTGCCTCTTCAGAAGCCTGCAGTGCTACAGGAAAAACTGTGCTTCAGTTGCAATAGGCAAGCACTCCGCCTTTCTCCGGGAGGCAGGGTGACTTCAGGTACGAGGTCCAGGATGGAAGGCGAAGCCGAGGGTTTCTCTCAGTGCAGCTCAGACTAGGGAAAGAGTGTGACTTCCACGGCATGTTGGACCTTGCTAGAACGGGGCTCGTGATCCTGTGCGAGTGCTGGGTAAATCAAGAAGTCCCAAGAAAGAGTGCAGTGTGTTGCCCATCCCTCGGCAGACACGGAGGGCCTCCGAGGGACCTATGGGCCTCGATGTTGCTCAGTTAGGCCCACAGCGGTGTGGAGGTACTCAGTGATCTTGGAACGAAAATGATGCTCACCCGAGGGGCCTAGGAGTTCTCAAATGCTACCTTCTTTCAAATAAAGCAGAACAGCGACTACGAGCTCACGGAGAGAGCTGCATGCCTCCCTTCCTGCATGGCTACTCAGGGCCTTACCTCGAGGCAAGGACTCACGTTGAGATTCCCTTTAGCTCTAGAGCATGGCAAGATGAGCCCCACCCCGGCCATGGAAGCACCCTGTGTAGCCAGAGAAAGCTCATTTTCTTCCCAGACCCATGCCTACAGCGGCCAGAGGCCTGACAACAGCAGAGCATTTCAGGGCGCTTCAAGGGAGCGTGAACGGGGCTTTGCAAATGAAAAAGCAAGGCTAGTACCGTCGCGCCCCCATTTCCATGGGCACACGCAGCATACCTCCCTGTGGTTTCTGAGCAGTCAAAAGAGACACAGAGCACACACTTCGTCCTTCCCCGAATCAGCTTCTCGAGGCAGGGTGTTCTGCATGTAGTGAACGGCCTCAACCAAGGCGCGCCCTAGCTAGGCCTCTGGGCCCGTGCCTCTTCAGAAGCCTGCAGTGCTACAGGAAAAACTGTGCTTTAGTGGCAATAGGAACGCAAGCCGACTTTCTCCTGGAGGCAGCGTGACTTCAGGTAGGAGGTCCTGGTTGGAAGGCGAAGCCTAGTGTTTTTTTCAGTGCAGCTCAGAGTAGGGAATGAGTGCGACTTCCACGGCATGTTGGAACCTGCTAGAACCGTGCTCGTGAACCTGTGGTAGTGCTGGGGGAATCAAGCTGTCCCAAGAAAGAGTGTACTGTTTTGCCCCTCACTCGGCATACACAGTGTGAGTCCGAAGGCCTACCGGCCTGGATGTTGTTTAGTAGGGCCCGGGGAGCCTGGGGGTACTCCGTGTTCTTGCAGGGCATAGGGTTTCCAGGCGAGGCACCTAGGTGTCCCGAAAAGCGTACTGGCGTTCAAAGGCTGCAGAGGAGCGCCTGCGGCCTCATGGAAACTGCTGCACGCCTCCGCTTCTGCAGAGCAATTCAGGGCCTTACCTCGAGGCAAGTCTTCACGTTGAGTGTCCCGTGAGCGACACCGCATGGTAGGATGCTGACTTTCTCCTTGAGTAGAGAGACTTCAGGTAGGAGGTCCTCTAAGAATTCGAAGCAGAGTGTTTTCTCATGGCAGCTCTAACGGGGGCAATGTCGAAGACTACCAGGGCATGTTGGACTGCCTAGAAATGTGGTTCTGATGCTGTTCGAGTGCTCTAGAAATGTAGCTCTCCTGAAGTAACGTGCAGTGTGTTGCCCATCCCTCGGCAGACACGGAGGGCCTCCGAGGGACCTATGGGCCTCGATGTTGCTCAGTAGGCCCACAGGGGTGTGGAGGTACTCAGTGATCTTGGAACGAAAAGGATGCTCACCCGAGGGGCCTAGGAGTTCTCCAAGGCTACCTTCTTTCAAATAAAGCAGAACAGCGACTAAGAGCTCATGGAGAGAGCTGCATGCCTCCCGTTCTGCATGGCTACTCAGGGCCTTACCTCGAGGCAAGGACTCACGTTGAGATTCCCTTTAGCTCCAGAGCATGGCAAGATGAGCCCCACCCCGGCCATGGAAGCACCCTGTGTAGCCAGAGAAAGCTCATTTTCTTCCCAGACCCATGCCTACAGCGGCCAGAGGCCAGTCAACAGCAGAGCATTTCAGGGAGCTTCAAGGCAGCACGCGTGGAGCTTTGCAAATGGAAAAGCAAGGCTAGTACCATCGCGCCCCCATTTCCATGGGCACACGCAGCATACCTCCCTGTGGTTTCTGACAAGTCAAAAGAGACACAGAGCACACACTGGTTCCTTCCCTGAATCAACTTCTCGAGGCAGGGTGTTCTGCATCTAGTGAACGGCCTCAGCCAAGGCACGCCCTAGCTAGGCCTCTGGGCCCGTGCCTCTTCAGAAGCCTGCAGTGCTACAGGAAAAACTGTGCTTCAGTTGCAATAGGCAAGCACTCCGCCTTTCTCCGGGAGGCAGGGTGACTTCAGGTACGAGGTCCAGGATGGAAGGCGAAGCCGAGGGTTTCTCTCAGTGCAGCTCAGACTAGGGAAAGAGTGTGACTTCCACGGCATGTTGGACCTTGCTAGAACGGGGCTCGTGATCCTGTGCGAGTGCTGGGTAAATCAAGAAGTCCCAAGAAAGAGTGCAGTGTGTTGCCCATCCCTCGGCAGACACGGAGGGCCTCCGAGGGACCTATGGGCCTCGATGTTGCTCAGTTAGGCCCACAGCGGTGTGGAGGTACTCAGTGATCTTGGAACGAAAATGATGCTCACCCGAGGGGCCTAGGAGTTCTCAAATGCTACCTTCTTTCAAATAAAGCAGAACAGCGACTACGAGCTCACGGAGAGAGCTGCATGCCTCCCTTCCTGCATGGCTACTCAGGGCCTTACCTCGAGGCAAGGACTCACGTTGAGATTCCCTTTAGCTCTAGAGCATGGCAAGATGAGCCCCACCCCGGCCATGGAAGCACCCTGTGTAGCCAGAGAAAGCTCATTTTCTTCCCAGACCCATGCCTACAGCGGCCAGAGGCCTGACAACAGCAGAGCATTTCAGGGCGCTTCAAGGGAGCGTGAACGGGGCTTTGCAAATGAAAAAGCAAGGCTAGTACCGTCGCGCCCCCATTTCCATGGGCACACGCAGCATACCTCCCTGTGGTTTCTGAGCAGTCAAAAGAGACACAGAGCACACACTTCGTCCTTCCCCGAATCAGCTTCTCGAGGCAGGGTGTTCTGCATGTAGTGAACGGCCTCAACCAAGGCGCGCCCTAGCTAGGCCTCTGGGCCCGTGCCTCTTCAGAAGCCTGCAGTGCTACAGGAAAAACTGTGCTTTAGTGGCAATAGGAACGCAAGCCGACTTTCTCCTGGAGGCAGCGTGACTTCAGGTAGGAGGTCCTGGTTGGAAGGCGAAGCCTAGTGTTTTTTTCAGTGCAGCTCAGAGTAGGGAATGAGTGCGACTTCCACGGCATGTTGGAACCTGCTAGAACCGTGCTCGTGAACCTGTGGTAGTGCTGGGGGAATCAAGCTGTCCCAAGAAAGAGTGTACTGTTTTGCCCCTCACTCGGCATACACAGTGTGAGTCCGAAGGCCTACCGGCCTGGATGTTGTTTAGTAGGGCCCGGGGAGCCTGGGGGTACTCCGTGTTCTTGCAGGGCATAGGGTTTCCAGGCGAGGCACCTAGGTGTCCCGAAAAGCGTACTGGCGTTCAAAGGCTGCAGAGGAGCGCCTGCGGCCTCATGGAAACTGCTGCACGCCTCCGCTTCTGCAGAGCAATTCAGGGCCTTACCTCGAGGCAAGTCTTCACGTTGAGTGTCCCGTGAGCGACACCGCATGGTAGGATGCTGACTTTCTCCTTGAGTAGAGAGACTTCAGGTAGGAGGTCCTCTAAGAATTCGAAGCAGAGTGTTTTCTCATGGCAGCTCTAACGGGGGCAATGTCGAAGACTACCAGGGCATGTTGGACTGCCTAGAAATGTGGTTCTGATGCTGTTCGAGTGCTCTAGAAATGTAGCTCTCCTGAAGTAACGTGCAGTGTGTTGCCCATCCCTCGGCAGACACGGAGGGCCTCCGAGGGACCTATGGGCCTCGATGTTGCTCAGTAGGCCCACAGGGGTGTGGAGGTACTCAGTGATCTTGGAACGAAAAGGATGCTCACCCGAGGGGCCTAGGAGTTCTCCAAGGCTACCTTCTTTCAAATAAAGCAGAACAGCGACTAAGAGCTCATGGAGAGAGCTGCATGCCTCCCGTTCTGCATGGCTACTCAGGGCCTTACCTCGAGGCAAGGACTCACGTTGAGATTCCCTTTAGCTCCAGAGCATGGCAAGATGAGCCCCACCCCGGCCATGGAAGCACCCTGTGTAGCCAGAGAAAGCTCATTTTCTTCCCAGACCCATGCCTACAGCGGCCAGAGGCCAGTCAACAGCAGAGCATTTCAGGGAGCTTCAAGGCAGCACGCGTGGAGCTTTGCAAATGGAAAAGCAAGGCTAGTACCATCGCGCCCCCATTTCCATGGGCACACGCAGCATACCTCCCTGTGGTTTCTGACAAGTCAAAAGAGACACAGAGCACACACTGGTTCCTTCCCTGAATCAACTTCTCGAGGCAGGGTGTTCTGCATCTAGTGAACGGCCTCAGCCAAGGCACGCCCTAGCTAGGCCTCTGGGCCCGTGCCTCTTCAGAAGCCTGCAGTGCTACAGGAAAAACTGTGCTTCAGTTGCAATAGGCAAGCACTCCGCCTTTCTCCGGGAGGCAGGGTGACTTCAGGTACGAGGTCCAGGATGGAAGGCGAAGCCGAGGGTTTCTCTCAGTGCAGCTCAGACTAGGGAAAGAGTGTGACTTCCACGGCATGTTGGACCTTGCTAGAACGGGGCTCGTGATCCTGTGCGAGTGCTGGGTAAATCAAGAAGTCCCAAGAAAGAGTGCAGTGTGTTGCCCATCCCTCGGCAGACACGGAGGGCCTCCGAGGGACCTATGGGCCTCGATGTTGCTCAGTTAGGCCCACAGCGGTGTGGAGGTACTCAGTGATCTTGGAACGAAAATGATGCTCACCCGAGGGGCCTAGGAGTTCTCAAATGCTACCTTCTTTCAAATAAAGCAGAACAGCGACTACGAGCTCACGGAGAGAGCTGCATGCCTCCCTTCCTGCATGGCTACTCAGGGCCTTACCTCGAGGCAAGGACTCACGTTGAGATTCCCTTTAGCTCTAGAGCATGGCAAGATGAGCCCCACCCCGGCCATGGAAGCACCCTGTGTAGCCAGAGAAAGCTCATTTTCTTCCCAGACCCATGCCTACAGCGGCCAGAGGCCTGACAACAGCAGAGCATTTCAGGGCGCTTCAAGGGAGCGTGAACGGGGCTTTGCAAATGAAAAAGCAAGGCTAGTACCGTCGCGCCCCCATTTCCATGGGCACACGCAGCATACCTCCCTGTGGTTTCTGAGCAGTCAAAAGAGACACAGAGCACACACTTCGTCCTTCCCCGAATCAGCTTCTCGAGGCAGGGTGTTCTGCATGTAGTGAACGGCCTCAACCAAGGCGCGCCCTAGCTAGGCCTCTGGGCCCGTGCCTCTTCAGAAGCCTGCAGTGCTACAGGAAAAACTGTGCTTTAGTGGCAATAGGAACGCAAGCCGACTTTCTCCTGGAGGCAGCGTGACTTCAGGTAGGAGGTCCTGGTTGGAAGGCGAAGCCTAGTGTTTTTTTCAGTGCAGCTCAGAGTAGGGAATGAGTGCGACTTCCACGGCATGTTGGAACCTGCTAGAACCGTGCTCGTGAACCTGTGGTAGTGCTGGGGGAATCAAGCTGTCCCAAGAAAGAGTGTACTGTTTTGCCCCTCACTCGGCATACACAGTGTGAGTCCGAAGGCCTACCGGCCTGGATGTTGTTTAGTAGGGCCCGGGGAGCCTGGGGGTACTCCGTGTTCTTGCAGGGCATAGGGTTTCCAGGCGAGGCACCTAGGTGTCCCGAAAAGCGTACTGGCGTTCAAAGGCTGCAGAGGAGCGCCTGCGGCCTCATGGAAACTGCTGCACGCCTCCGCTTCTGCAGAGCAATTCAGGGCCTTACCTCGAGGCAAGTCTTCACGTTGAGTGTCCCGTGAGCGACACCGCATGGTAGGATGCTGACTTTCTCCTTGAGTAGAGAGACTTCAGGTAGGAGGTCCTCTAAGAATTCGAAGCAGAGTGTTTTCTCATGGCAGCTCTAACGGGGGCAATGTCGAAGACTACCAGGGCATGTTGGACTGCCTAGAAATGTGGTTCTGATGCTGTTCGAGTGCTCTAGAAATGTAGCTCTCCTGAAGTAACGTGCAGTGTGTTGCCCATCCCTCGGCAGACACGGAGGGCCTCCGAGGGACCTATGGGCCTCGATGTTGCTCAGTAGGCCCACAGGGGTGTGGAGGTACTCAGTGATCTTGGAACGAAAAGGATGCTCACCCGAGGGGCCTAGGAGTTCTCCAAGGCTACCTTCTTTCAAATAAAGCAGAACAGCGACTAAGAGCTCATGGAGAGAGCTGCATGCCTCCCGTTCTGCATGGCTACTCAGGGCCTTACCTCGAGGCAAGGACTCACGTTGAGATTCCCTTTAGCTCCAGAGCATGGCAAGATGAGCCCCACTCCGGCCATGGAAGCACCCTGTGTAGCCAGAGAAAGCTCATTTTCTTCCCAGACCCATGCCTACAGCGGCCAGAGGCCAGTCAACAGCAGAGCATTTCAGGGAGCTTCAAGGCAGCACGCGTGGAGCTTTGCAAATGGAAAAGCAAGGCTAGTACCATCGCGCCCCCATTTCCATGGGCACACGCAGCATACCTCCCTGTGGTTTCTGACAAGTCAAAAGAGACACAGAGCACACACTGGTTCCTTCCCTGAATCAACTTCTCGAGGCAGGGTGTTCTGCATCTAGTGAACGGCCTCAGCCAAGGCACGCCCTAGCTAGGCCTCTGGGCCCGTGCCTCTTCAGAAGCCTGCAGTGCTACAGGAAAAACTGTGCTTCAGTTGCAATAGGCAAGCACTCCGCCTTTCTCCGGGAGGCAGGGTGACTTCAGGTACGAGGTCCAGGATGGAAGGCGAAGCCGAGGGTTTCTCTCAGTGCAGCTCAGACTAGGGAAAGAGTGTGACTTCCACGGCATGTTGGACCTTGCTAGAACGGGGCTCGTGATCCTGTGCGAGTGCTGGGTAAATCAAGAAGTCCCAAGAAAGAGTGCAGTGTGTTGCCCATCCCTCGGCAGACACGGAGGGCCTCCGAGGGACCTATGGGCCTCGATGTTGCTCAGTTAGGCCCACAGCGGTGTGGAGGTACTCAGTGATCTTGGAACGAAAATGATGCTCACCCGAGGGGCCTAGGAGTTCTCAAATGCTACCTTCTTTCAAATAAAGCAGAACAGCGACTACGAGCTCACAAAGAGAGCTGCATGCCTCCCTTCCTGCATGGCTACTCAGGGCCTTACCTCGAGGCAAGGACTCACGTTGAGATTCCCTTTAGCTCTAGAGCATGGCAAGATGAGCCCCACCCCGGCCATGGAAGCACCCTGTGTAGCCAGAGAAAGCTCATTTTCTTCCCAGACCCATGCCTACAGCGGCCAGAGGCCTGACAACAGCAGAGCATTTCAGGGCGCTTCAAGGGAGCGTGAACGGGGCTTTGCAAATGAAAAAGCAAGGCTAGTACCGTCGCGCCCCCATTTCCATGGGCACACGCAGCATACCTCCCTGTGGTTTCTGAGCAGTCAAAAGAGACACAGAGCACACACTTCGTCCTTCCCCGAATCAGCTTCTCGAGGCAGGGTGTTCTGCATGTAGTGAACGGCCTCAACCAAGGCGCGCCCTAGCTAGGCCTCTGGGCCCGTGCCTCTTCAGAAGCCTGCAGTGCTACAGGAAAAACTGTGCTTTAGTGGCAATAGGAACGCAAGCCGACTTTCTCCTGGAGGCAGCGTGACTTCAGGTAGGAGGTCCTGGTTGGAAGGCGAAGCCTAGTGTTTTTTTCAGTGCAGCTCAGAGTAGGGAATGAGTGCGACTTCCACGGCATGTTGGAACCTGCTAGAACCGTGCTCGTGAACCTGTGGTAGTGCTGGGGGAATCAAGCTGTCCCAAGAAAGAGTGTACTGTTTTGCCCCTCACTCGGCATACACAGTGTGAGTCCGAAGGCCTACCGGCCTGGATGTTGTTTAGTAGGGCCAGGGGAGCCTGGGGGTACTCCGTGTTCTTGCAGGGCATAGGGTTTCCAGGCGAGGCACCTAGGTGTCCCGAAAAGCGTACTGGCGTTCAAAGGCTGCAGAGGAGCGCCTGCGGCCTCATGGAAACTGCTGCACGCCTCCGCTTCTGCAGAGCAATTCAGGGCCTTACCTCGAGGCAAGTCTTCACGTTGAGTGTCCCGTGAGCGACACCGCATGGTAGGATGCTGACTTTCTCCTTGAGTAGAGAGACTTCAGGTAGGAGGTCCTCTAAGAATTCGAAGCAGAGTGTTTTCTCATGGCAGCTCAAACGAGGGCAATGTCGAAGACTTCCAGGGCATGTTGGACTGCCTAGAAATGTGGTTCTGATGCTGTTCGAGTGCTCTAGAAATGTAGCTCTCCTGAAGTAACGTGCAGTGTGTTGCCCATCCCTCGGCAGACACGGAGGGCCTCCGAGGGACCTATGGGCCTCGATGTTGCTCAGTAGGCCCACAGCGGTGTGGAGGTACTCAGTGATCTTGGAACGAAAAGGATGCTCACCCGAGGGGCCTAGGAGTTCTCCAAGGCTACCTTCTTTCAAATAAAGCAGAACAGCGACTAAGAGCTCATGGAGAGAGCTGCATGCCTCCCGTTCTGCATGGCTACTCAGGGCCTTACCTCGAGGCAAGGACTCACGTTGAGATTCCCTTTAGCTCCAGAGCATGGCAAGATGAGCCCCACTCCGGCCATGGAAGCACCCTGTGTAGCCAGAGAAAGCTCATTTTCTTCCCAGACCCATGCCTACAGCGGCCAGAGGCCAGTCAACAGCAGAGCATTTCAGGGCGCTTCAAGGGAGCGTGAACGGGGCTTTGCAAATGAAAAAGCAAGGCTAGTACCGTCGCGCCCCCATTTCCATGGGCACACGCAGCATACCTCCCTGTGGTTTCTGAGCAGTCAAAAGAGACACAGAGCACACACTTCGTCCTTCCCCGAATCAGCTTCTCGAGGCAGGGTGTTCTGCATGTAGTGAACGGCCTCAACCAAGGCGCGCCCTAGCTAGGCCTCTGGGCCCGTGCCTCTTCAGAAGCCTGCAGTGCTACAGGAAAAACTGTGCTTTAGTGGCAATAGGAACGCAAGCCGACTTTCTCCTGGAGGCAGCGTGACTTCAGGTAGGAGGTCCTGGTTGGAAGGCGAAGCCTAGTGTTTTTTTCAGTGCAGCTCAGAGTAGGGAATGAGTGCGACTTCCACGGCATGTTGGAACCTGCTAGAACCGTGCTCGTGAACCTGTGGTAGTGCTGGGGGAATCAAGCTGTCCCAAGAAAGAGTGTACTGTTTTGCCCCTCACTCGGCATACACAGTGTGAGTCCGAAGGCCTACCGGCCTGGATGTTGTTTAGTAGGGCCAGGGGAGCCTGGGGGTACTCCGTGTTCTTGCAGGGCATAGGGTTTCCAGGCGAGGCACCTAGGTGTCCCGAAAAGCGTACTGGCGTTCAAAGGCTGCAGAGGAGCGCCTGCGGCCTCATGGAAACTGCTGCACGCCTCCGCTTCTGCAGAGCAATTCAGGGCCTTACCTCGAGGCAAGTCTTCACGTTGAGTGTCCCGTGAGCGACACCGCATGGTAGGATGCTGACTTTCTCCTTGAGTAGAGAGACTTCAGGTAGGAGGTCCTCTAAGAATTCGAAGCAGAGTGTTTTCTCATGGCAGCTCTAACGGGGGCAATGTCGAAGACTACCAGGGCATGTTGGACTGCCTAGAAATGTGGTTCTGATGCTGTTCGAGTGCTCTAGAAATGTAGCTCTCCTGAAGTAACGTGCAGTGTGTTGCCCATCCCTCGGCAGACACGGAGGGCCTCCGAGGGACCTATGGGCCTCGATGTTGCTCAGTAGGCCCACAGGGGTGTGGAGGTACTCAGTGATCTTGGAACGAAAAGGATGCTCACCCGAGGGGCCTAGGAGTTCTCCAAGGCTACCTTCTTTCAAATAAAGCAGAACAGCGACTAAGAGCTCATGGAGAGAGCTGCATGCCTCCCGTTCTGCATGGCTACTCAGGGCCTTACCTCGAGGCAAGGACTCACGTTGAGATTCCCTTTAGCTCCAGAGCATGGCAAGATGAGCCCCACTCCGGCCATGGAAGCACCCTGTGTAGCCAGAGAAAGCTCATTTTCTTCCCAGACCCATGCCTACAGCGGCCAGAGGCCAGTCAACAGCAGAGCATTTCAGGGAGCTTCAAGGCAGCACGCGTGGAGCTTTGCAAATGGAAAAGCAAGGCTAGTACCATCGCGCCCCCATTTCCATGGGCACACGCAGCATACCTCCCTGTGGTTTCTGACAAGTCAAAAGAGACACAGAGCACACACTGGTTCCTTCCCTGAATCAACTTCTCGAGGCAGGGTGTTCTGCATCTAGTGAACGGCCTCAGCCAAGGCACGCCCTAGCTAGGCCTCTGGGCCCGTGCCTCTTCAGAAGCCTGCAGTGCTACAGGAAAAACTGTGCTTCAGTTGCAATAGGCAAGCACTCCGCCTTTCTCCGGGAGGCAGGGTGACTTCAGGTACGAGGTCCAGGATGGAAGGCGAAGCCGAGGGTTTCTCTCAGTGCAGCTCAGACTAGGGAAAGAGTGTGACTTCCACGGCATGTTGGACCTTGCTAGAACGGGGCTCGTGATCCTGTGCGAGTGCTGGGTAAATCAAGAAGTCCCAAGAAAGAGTGCAGTGTGTTGCCCATCCCTCGGCAGACACGGAGGGCCTCCGAGGGACCTATGGGCCTCGATGTTGCTCAGTAGGCCCACAGCTGTGTGGAGGTACTCAGTGATCTTGGAACGAAAATGATGCTCACCCGAGGGGCCTAGGAGTTCTCAAATGCTACCTTCTTTCAAATAAAGCAGAACAGCGACTAAGAGCTCACGGAGAGAGCTGCATGCCTCCCTTCCTGCATGGCTACTCAGGGCCTTACCTCGAGGCAAGGACTCACGTTGAGATTCCCTTTAGCTCCAGAGCATGGCAAGATGAGCCCCACCCCGGCCATGGAAGCACCCTGTGTAGCCAGAGAAAGCTCATTTCCTTCCCAGACCCATGCCTACAGCGGCCAGAGGCCTGACAACAGCAGAGCATTTCAGGGCGCTTCAAGGGAGCGTGAACGGGGCTTTGCAAATGAAAAAGCAAGGCTAGTACCGTCGCGCCCCCATTTCCATGGGCACACGCAGCATACCTCCCTGTGGTTTCTGAGCAGTCAAAAGAGACACAGAGCACACACTTCGTCCTTCCCCGAATCAGCTTCTCGAGGCAGGGTGTTCTGCATGTAGTGAACGGCCTCAACCAAGGCGCGCCCTAGCTAGGCCTCTGGGCCCGTGCCTCTTCAGAAGCCTGCAGTGCTACAGGAAAAACTGTGCTTTAGTGGCAATAGGAACGCAAGCCGACTTTCTCCTGGAGGCAGCGTGACTTCAGGTAGGAGGTCCTGGTTGGAAGGCGAAGCCTAGTGTTTTTTTCAGTGCAGCTCAAAGTAGGGAATGAGTGCGACTTCCACGGCATGTTGGAACCTGCTAGAACCGTGCTCGTGAACCTGTGGTAGTGCTGGGGGAATCAAGCTGTCCCAGGAAAGAGTGTACTGTTTTGCCCCTCACTCGGCATACACAGTGTGAGTCCGAAGGCCTACCGGCCTGGATGTTGTTTAGTAGGGCCCGGGGAGCCTGGGGGTACTCCGTGTTCTTGCAGGGCATAGGGTTTCCAGGCGAGGCACCTAGGTGTCCCGAAAAGCGTACTGGCGTTCAAAGGCTGCAGAGGAGCGCCTGCGGCCTCATGGAAACTGCTGCACGCCTCCGCTTCTGCAGAGCAATTCAGGGCCTTACCTCGAGGCAAGTCTTCACGTTGAGTGTCCCGTGAGCGACACCGCATGGTAGGATGCTGACTTTCTCCTTGAGTAGAGAGACTTCAGGTAGGAGGTCCTCTAAGAATTCGAAGCAGAGTGTTTTCTCATGGCAGCTCAAACGAGGGCAATGTCGAAGACTTCCAGGGCATGTTGGACTGCCTAGAAATGTGGTTCTGATGCTGTTCGAGTGCTCTAGAAATGTAGCTCTCCTGAAGTAACGTGCAGTGTGTTGCCCATCCCTCGGCAGACACGGAGGGCCTCCGAGGGACCTATGGGCCTCGAAGTTGCTCAGTAGGCCCACAGCTGTGTGGAGGTACTCAGTGATCTTGGAACGAAAAGGATGCTCACCCGAGGGGCCTAGGAGTTCTCCAAGGCTACCTTCTTTCAAATAAAGCAGAACAGCGACTAAGAGCTCATGGAGAGAGCTGCATGCCTCCCGTTCTGCATGGCTACTCAGGGCCTTACCTCGAGGCAAGGACTCACGTTGAGATTCCCTTTAGCTCCAGAGCATGGCAAGATGAGCCCCACTCCGGCCATGGAAGCACCCTGTGTAGCCAGAGAAAGCTCATTTTCTTCCCAGACCCATGCCTACAGCGGCCAGAGGCCAGTCAACAGCAGAGCATTTCAGGGAGCTTCAAGGCAGCACGCGTGGAGCTTTGCAAATGGAAAAGCAAGGCTAGTACCATCGCGCCCCCATTTCCATGGGCACACGCAGCATACCTCCCTGTGGTTTCTGAGCAGTCAAAAGAGACACAGAGCACACACTGGTTCCTTCCCTGAATCAACTTCTCGAGGCAGGGTGTTCTGCATCTAGTGAACGGCCTCAGCCAAGGCACGCCCTAGCTAGGCCTCTGGGCCCGTGCCTCTTCAGAAGCCTGCAGTGCTACAGGAAAAACTGTGCTTCAGTTGCAATAGGCAAGCACTCCGCCTTTCTCCGGGAGGCAGGGTGACTTCAGGTACGAGGTCCAGGATGGAAGGCGAAGCCGAGGGTTTCTCTCAGTGCAGCTCAGACTAGGGAAAGAGTGTGACTTCCACGGCATGTTGGACCTTGCTAGAACGGGGCTCGTGATCCTGTGCGAGTGCTGGGTAAATCAAGAAGTCCCAAGAAAGAGTGCAGTGTGTTGCCCATCCCTCGGCAGACACGGAGGGCCTCCGAGGGACCTATGGGCCTCGATGTTGCTCAGTAGGCCCACAGCGGTGTGGAGGTACTCAGTGATCTTGGAACGTAAATGATGCTCACCCGAGGGGCCTAGGAGTTCTCAAATGCTACCTTCTTTCAAATAAAGCAGAACAGCGACTACGAGCTCACGGAGAGAGCTGCATGCCTCCCTTCCTGCATGGCTACTCAGGGCCTTACCTCGAGGCAAGGACTCACGTTGAGATTCCCTTTAGCTCCAGAGCATGGCAAGATGAGCCCCACCCCGGCCATGGAAGCACCCTGTGTAGCCAGAGAAAGCTCATTTCCTTCCCAGACCCATGCCTACAGCGGCCAGAGGCCTGACAACAGCAGAGCATTTCAGGGCGCTTCAAGGGAGCGTGAACGGGGCTTTGCAAATGAAAAAGCAAGGCTAGTACCGTCGCGCCCCCATTTCCATGGGCACACGCAGCATACCTCCCTGTGGTTTCTGAGCAGTCAAAAGAGACACAGAGCACACACTTCGTCCTTCCCCGAATCAGCTTCTCGAGGCAGGGTGTTCTGCATGTAGTGAACGGCCTCAACCAAGGCGCGCCCTAGCTAGGCCTCTGGGCCCGTGCCTCTTCAGAAGCCTGCAGTGCTACAGGAAAAACTGTGCTTTAGTGGCAATAGGAACGCAAGCCGACTTTCTCCTGGAGGCAGCGTGACTTCAGGTAGGAGGTCCTGGTTGGAAGGCGAAGCCTAGTGTTTTTTTCAGTGCAGCTCAGAGTAGGGAATGAGTGCGACTTCCACGGCATGTTGGAACCTGCTAGAACCGTGCTCGTGAACCTGTGGTAGTGCTGGGGGAATCAAGCTGTCCCAGGAAAGAGTGTACTGTTTTGCCCCTCACTCGGCATACACAGTGTGAGTCCGAAGGCCTACCGGCCTGGATGTTGTTTAGTAGGGCCCGGGGAGCCTGGGGGTACTCCGTGTTCTTGCAGGGCATAGGGTTTCCAGGCGAGGCACCTAGGTGTCCCGAAAAGCGTACTGGCGTTCAAAGGCTGCAGAGGAGCGCCTGCGGCCTCATGGAAACTGCTGCACGCCTCCGCTTCTGCAGAGCAATTCAGGGCCTTACCTCGAGGCAAGTCTTCACGTTGAGTGTCCCGTGAGCGACACCGCATGGTAGGATGCTGACTTTCTCCTTGAGTAGAGAGACTTCAGGTAGGAGGTCCTCTAAGAATTCGAAGCAGAGTGTTTTCTCATGGCAGCTCTAACGGGGGCAATGTCGAAGACTACCAGGGCATGTTGGACTGCCTAGAAATGTGGTTCTGATGCTGTTCGAGTGCTCTAGAAATGTAGCTCTCCTGAAGTAACGTGCAGTGTGTTGCCCATCCCTCGGCAGACACGGAGGGCCTCCGAGGGACCTATGGGCCTCGATGTTGCTCAGTAGGCCCACAGGGGTGTGGAGGTACTCAGTGATCTTGGAACGAAAAGGATGCTCACCCGAGGGGCCTAGGAGTTCTCCAAGGCTACCTTCTTTCAAATAAAGCAGAACAGCGACTAAGAGCTCATGGAGAGAGCTGCATGCCTCCCGTTCTGCATGGCTACTCAGGGCCTTACCTCGAGGCAAGGACTCACGTTGAGATTCCCTTTAGCTCCAGAGCATGGCAAGATGAGCCCCACTCCGGCCATGGAAGCACCCTGTGTAGCCAGAGAAAGCTCATTTTCTTCCCAGACCCATGCCTACAGCGGCCAGAGGCCAGTCAACAGCAGAGCATTTCAGGGAGCTTCAAGGCAGCACGCGTGGAGCTTTGCAAATGGAAAAGCAAGGCTAGTACCATCGCGCCCCCATTTCCATGGGCACACGCAGCATACCTCCCTGTGGTTTCTGAGCAGTCAAAAGAGACACAGAGCACACACTGGTTCCTTCCCTGAATCAACTTCTCGAGGCAGGGTGTTCTGCATCTAGTGAACGGCCTCAGCCAAGGCACGCCCTAGCTAGGCCTCTGGGCCCGTGCCTCTTCAGAAGCCTGCAGTGCTACAGGAAAAACTGTGCTTCAGTTGCAATAGGCAAGCACTCCGCCTTTCTCCGGGAGGCAGGGTGACTTCAGGTACGAGGTCCAGGATGGAAGGCGAAGCCGAGGGTTTCTCTCAGTGCAGCTCAGACTAGGGAAAGAGTGTGACTTCCACGGCATGTTGGACCTTGCTAGAACGGGGCTCGTGATCCTGTGCGAGTGCTGGGTAAATCAAGAAGTCCCAAGAAAGAGTGCAGTGTGTTGCCCATCCCTCGGCAGACACGGAGGGCCTCCGAGGGACCTATGGGCCTCGATGTTGCTCAGTAGGCCCACAGCGGTGTGGAGGTACTCAGTGATCTTGGAACGAAAATGATGCTCACCCGAGGGGCCTAGGAGTTCTCAAATGCTACCTTCTTTCAAATAAAGCAGAACAGCGACTACGAGCTCACGGAGAGAGCTGCATGCCTCCCTTCCTGCATGGCTACTCAGGGCCTTACCTCGAGGCAAGGACTCACGTTGAGATTCCCTTTAGCTCCAGAGCATGGCAAGATGAGCCCCACCCCGGCCATGGAAGCACCCTGTGTAGCCAGAGAAAGCTCATTTTCTTCCCAGACCCATGCCTACAGCGGCCAGAGGCCTGACAACAGCAGAGCATTTCAGGGCGCTTCAAGGGAGCGTGAACGGGGCTTTGCAAATGAAAAAGCAAGGCTAGTACCGTCGCGCCCCCATTTCCATGGGCACACGCAGCATACCTCCCTGTGGTTTCTGAGCAGTCAAAAGAGACACAGAGCACACACTTCGTCCTTCCCCGAATCAGCTTCTCGAGGCAGGGTGTTCTGCATGTAGTGAACGGCCTCAACCAAGGCGCGCCCTAGCTAGGCCTCTGGGCCCGTGCCTCTTCAGAAGCCTGCAGTGCTACAGGAAAAACTGTGCTTTAGTGGCAATAGGAACGCAAGCCGACTTTCTCCTGGAGGCAGCGTGACTTCAGGTAGGAGGTCCTGGTTGGAAGGCGAAGCCTAGTGTTTTTTTCAGTGCAGCTCAGAGTAGGGAATGAGTGCGACTTCCACGGCATGTTGGAACCTGCTAGAACCGTGCTCGTGAACCTGTGGTAGTGCTGGGGGAATCAAGCTGTCCCAGGAAAGAGTGTACTGTTTTGCCCCTCACTCGGCATACACAGTGTGAGTCCGAAGGCCTACGGGCCTGGATGTTGTTTAGTAGGGCCCGGGGAGCCTGGGGGTACTCCGTGTTCTTGCAGGGCATAGGGTTTCCAGGCGAGGCACCTAGGTGTCCCGAAAAGCGTACTGGCGTTCAAAGGCTGCAGAGGAGCGCCTGCGGCCTCATGGAAACTGCTGCACGCCTCCGCTTCTGCAGAGCAATTCAGGGCCTTACCTCGAGGCAAGTCTTCACGTTGAGTGTCCCGTGAGCGACACCGCATGGTAGGATGCTGACTTTCTCCTTGAGTAGAGAGACTTCAGGTAGGAGGTCCTCTAAGAATTCGAAGCAGAGTGTTTTCTCATGGCAGCTCTAACGGGGGCAATGTCGAAGACTACCAGGGCATGTTGGACTGCCTAGAAATGTGGTTCTGATGCTGTTCGAGTGCTCTAGAAATGTAGCTCTCCTGAAGTAACGTGCAGTGTGTTGCCCATCCCTCGGCAGACACGGAGGGCCTCCGAGGGACCTATGGGCCTCGATGTTGCTCAGTAGGCC